>NC_133658.1:313441561-313741561 GCF_037893015.1 Macrotis lagotis
CACATTAACAACAGTAGTGTGAGGTGATCAACACTGATGGATGAAGCTCCCCTCAGAAGTTCAGAGAGCTAGGACAACCATATTAGACTGGCTATGGACAATGCTATCCCCATCCAGAGGAAGAAAAATAAGACAAAACAAAGCAAGCAAAAGAAAAAATCCTTCAGAATCTGATGAACATAATTCATTTTTTCAAAAAATATCTCTTATGCATTTCTTTCCCTTAATCCTAATTCCTCATACCCAAAATAACTAATCTGTAAACATGTTTAACATAAATTGACCTGACTGGCCCTGAAGGAAGAGGGATGAGAAGGGAGAGTGGAAGGAAATTTTGTAACTTAAAAATATACATTTGTATGTGGATGAATGTTGGGAAACTTTCATAACATGTATTTAGAAAAATAAAATATCAATATATGCCCAGAGAAAGAATTGCAATTTTATGGTTGTTTAGAGAAGGAGAAATCATATCCAGTTCTGGGAAGAGTAGAAGGAAGGATATCCAGGGAGGTTTCTTGCAAGATATGGCATTTGACCTTGACTGAAATAAAGGGATAAGATTTCAACATGGAGAATAGGAGTGAGGATAGTTTTTTAGAATCAAGGAAGAACTGAGCAGTCCAGTTTGAGTATGTATTAAAAATTTATGGAATTGTATTCAAAACCCTCTACAAATTTGCCTTTGTCTACTTTTTCAGACTTACTAGCTACTAACCCTCTAAATATAGACTCTATAGTCAAGTCAAAGTTGATCAGAATATTTAAGACTTTCCTCATAACTGCTCTGAATGTAGTTGTACTCTGATCTCTCTATCCATTTCTCAAATAGTAATGAAGTTGGTGAGGGGAGTGAAAGAGACTTGTTTTTTCTCCATTTACAAGATGTACCTGTTTGTAGGAGATAGAGATCTGACCTTGAAGCCACAAAAAAATCTGGGTTTCAGACCTGCCTCTGATACATACTGTCTGTCTGAACCCAAACACATCACGGACTCTTTATCATGACACTTGGTGCTCTACGTGTTAGAGAGAGAATGTGGGCCTACACTACTAGAGGGAATACCCTCATTTTGGAGTTTTCCTTTCCAACAAAACCACATGCCTAGTACCTAGGGATCCCTATATTTTGTTCTTGCTTTTTTTAATGAACAGTTATACATAAAGCTCTGCCTATTATCCTAGTAGGAAGTCAATTTCTAGAGGTCAGGTCTATTTTAATTTTTGCCTTTATCTTCAGGTTTTTTTTTAAAGTACCTAAGTACATAAGTCCTCCCATAATTGTTTGTTAAAATTTGGTTACATTGAATCCTGCCCAATTTTTATATGTATGAGAATGACCATTGTCTATTGGGAGGGGAGAGAAGAAGGAGAAAAACTTGCAAAATTCTTGAATGTTTTGTCCCTTTCTAAAGAATTAGGAAAACACCAGGTACTGAGGGAAAGGGAAGTATTTTGGAGGGTCCAAAGGCTTCCGCTCTCAGGTTATAGAAATAAAACTGAGTCCTGTGAGTTCCTGTGATGATTGGCCCCTTAAAAATCATTTCAGTTTTGTTTTCATAAATGATAGTGCTGGAGAACATAATAGTACTTTCTTTTGCCAGAAAGCCACCTGGAAGAAACTGCTAAAAACTCAAATGTGGAGATAGATATTTGGAATGATTTTCTCGTAGTGTTTTCTGATGAATTAATTATTTATTGGGGTGGGAGAGTACCTGGAGAGTAGGGCTGGGTGAATATATTCCTATCTCCAACTAACTAGTAGAAATCAAGAAGGAGGAAGAAAATGAAGTGGAGGGAATTCTTTCATAAACATTTTCTTGGAAATATAATGCTAGGAAAACAAACACTATCTTCCTAGGGGTATGGCAGAAACAATTTCTCAGTCCCAGAAAAATATGAGTTAATACATCAATGCATTAACCCCTTAGTTCTATTTCTAGATAATTAACAACCCACTTCAACTGAACTCATCAATCATTTAGTTGACTAATGAGACCTATGAATGAGTGACAGGCAGCCTATGATATTTCTCTAATACTTCTCTTGCCTTTAAATATTTTCACCAACACTCTTTTTTTTCATTCCTGTTCAATGTATACAAAATGCAGAAATCAATTGAGTGAGAAAGATAAGCAATTATTCCCCAATTTATCTAAGGGTACAGAATTGCAATAGACTTGAATTACTTAAATTAGATATGAAGTGGAACTTACTGTAAGTATTGCTAGGCATAGTAAGGGTGGTATAAAGGAAAAAAAGTGATGTGACCTCACAGTATTAATACTCCCCATTATTTATTATCTCCAATTTACCCTATATATTATTTATATTATATATATATATATCTTATTGTATATTTATATATATATACATATATAATATATAATTTATTAAATATTTCCCAATTACATGTAAAAAATTTAAAGTTCATTTTTTAACATTTTGAGTTCTAATTTCTCTCCTTCCTTCCTATACCTCCTCCCCCTCCTTGAGAAGGTAAGATAGTTGTTTGGTCAGTATTCAGTCTCTATAGTTCCTTCTCTGTATACAGATATTTATTTTCTGTCACAAAACCCTTTAGAATTGTCTGATTATTATAAAGTGAGTAGAGTAATACCATAATAGTTAAGTATCACCCAGAGTTGCTATTTGTGTGCTTGACATTATCCTGGTTCTGCTCACTTCAGTCAGCATCAGTTCAAGCAAGTCTTTCCAGGTTTTTCTGAAATCTGGCCATTCATAATTTCTTACAGAATAGTAGTACTCCATTACATTCATATACCATAACTTATTTAGTCATTCTCCAATTGATGAACATGCCCACAATTTCTGTTTGGGTTTTTTTTTTAGGTTTTTTCAAGGCAAATGGGGTTAAGTGACTTGCCCAAGGCCACACATCTAGGTAATTATTAAGTGTCTGAGACCAGATTTGAACCTAGGTACTCCTGACTCCAGGTCCAGTGCTTTATCCACTGTGTCACCTAGCCGCCCCCATCCCCTCAATTTCTAATTCTTTCAAAAATGCTACTATAAATATTTTTGATAAATGTGGGTTTTTTACCCTTTTTCTCAATCTTTTGGCTATAGATTTAGTAGAGGTATTGTTGAATGAAAAGGTATGCCCAGGTTTGTTTGGTTTTTTTGCCCCTTGGCATAGTTCCAAATTGCTCTCCAGAATGGTAGGTTTCTTTAGGATACAGATCTGGAAGTTTACTGTCCTTCATGATTCTCATCCTTATGAGGTTCATATTCTAGTAGGGCACTATGGCATGTATTGAAATGACTAAACTATACAGAGATTCAATATTTTTTATTTTTTAATTTTTAATTAAGCACTTGGTTATTTTCTATATGTAAGGTGTTGTACAAAGTACATCAGAAGGTAAGCTCCTGGAGGGTAAGTTCTGTTTTTTGCCTTTTGTTTTATTTATTAATTTATTTTATCTGCCCTCAGCATAGTGCTGACACATAATAGATGACAAAAATAATAAATGCTAATTAACTTACCTTGACTTTGATAACTTCAAGGGCAATTTTAATTTATGATTCAGTAAATTGCAGACTACCAACCATATCTTCCCTGCTGCCTTTTTTAGTGTGGTCCAGTGAGCTAAAAATAATCTTTATAATTTGAAATATTTAAAAAATGTTAAATATTCTTAGGTCCCAGGACTATGAAAAAACAGGCTGCAGGCAGGCTTTGTCTTGTAGATCATAATTTGCCAGTTAATGTTTTAGCTTATTGTCATGGGGTAACTCTCTAATAGTATAGTTCACAATCCATCCATTCCTATGCATTTTTTAAAAAGCTTTAGTTATCTTTTCTTATTTTTCTTTTTTTTCCACTTTAGTGATCCTTTGTTACTCCCCCCTTAAAACCTAACTTCATACATCCACAAATTTGAAAAGATAAATCAAAACTTTTGTCTCTCATATTCATAGTCAATCAAAACAAATCTGTACATTGGTTATTCCTAAAAATATGACTTACTATATATCTTTTGAATTCATGGCCCTGTGCCAGAAGTTGGATGACATATTTCATTACTGGTCTTCTGGATTTGGGGTTTGACATTTAATTTATCAGATTTTTAAGTTTTTCAATGCTTTTTGTCTTGGTAATATTGCTCATACCATAACCACCATTCTCCTGGTTATACATCACTTCATTCTGCCTCAGTTTATAGGACAGTTCTAAGGTTTTTCCTGAAACCATCTCTTGAAATTTCTTATAGCACAATAGTGTTCTATTCCATTCACTTGTTAGTTTTATCAGTAATTTACCAGTTTGATAGGAATCCCCTTAGTTATCACTTCTTTGCCTTTCCAAAAAAATAAAAAATAGAGCTGCTATAGATATTTATAGAACATTTTCTTCTATTTGATTTCTTTGGGGGTTTAGACTTCATAGTGATACCTTGGGTCAATGGATCAGCCCAATTTAGTGACTTTTGGAGTGTAGTTTACAATTGCTTTCCAGAATGCCTAGATCAAATCACAACTCCTTCAATAGTACATTACAGTGCCTCTTTCTCTATAGTCTTTCCAGCAATTCTCATTATCCTTCTTTGGACATATTTGCTAAAATGATAGGTTTCTCCCTAGTCTATTGCAATGGCTTCCTAATTGGTTTCCCTGCTTCTAGTCTCCACTCTCCAAACCACACTTGAAGAGATAGGAGAATAATCTTCCCAAAGTATTAATTTGACCATATCATTTCCACGCTCGAAAACTTTTAGGGGCTTCCTGATGCCTGTAGAATAAGATAAAAACTCCTCAGTCTAGTACTTAAGGCCCTCCTTATTGCTCCTACTTGTCTTTACAAACTTTTTCCCTCTCCAACTAGATATTCTAACTATAACATGACATCTCCCCATTCCATCCATGCCTCCTATTCCTGGGATGCAATCTCTCTTCAACTGTGCATTTCTAAATTATCTACTTTTAGAACTGAGGTCAAATTGTCACCTCCTATGCCTCTTGTCTTGCTCCTCTCTAATTAGTTCTTGTTCTCTCTCTCTCTCTCTCTCTCTCTCTCTCTCTCTCTCTCTCTCTCTCTCTCTCTCTCTCTCTCTCTCTCTCCCCCCACCATTTTCTTTCTACTTTTGACTCTCCCTCTCTCCATGCCTGTCTCTCTTTGTCTGTCTCTAGTTGTCTTTCTGTCTCTGTCTGTCTCTCTCCCTGCCTGTCTCTGTCTTTTTCTATCTTTCTCATCTCTCTTTCCCTTCTCCCCTACCCAATTATATGTAAATGCCATAAACTCCTAGTACAATGTAAACTCTCAGAGCTCTAGAATCTGTTACCTTGGTTTTCTCTTTATAAAGCCAACCCCTATAATTTTGCTTTCAATCAATCAATTAATCCACAAACATTTATTAAATGTCTCCTATGTGTCTGGCATATAAAATCCTGACCTGCGGTTTCACTAGTTTAGTTTTATACACAAAGAAAGTCTCCATGAACCATCCTGTAACTTACAGTTTTAAAGAGTCTCCTGGGGTGCTGAAGGGTAGGATACTTGCCCAGGGTAACTCAGTACATTTCAGAAGCTGAAACTTGTTTTCTAGTTCCTACCTTCATTGAAATTTTACAGATGAGGAGACAAGGTTAGAGACCTGCTGTGATTCACCTAGTCAGGATTCTTAACCACTTTCCCTGACTCCAGGTCCATTGTTGTTTCTGTCTCCACTTCTTCATTGCTCTCCCCCTTTTTGAGGTTCACTACCCTTATCCTGGAGGCTGTGACTACTACAGATCCTGGAGGAAGGCAGTCAGCTGTACCATGTGCCGAATTCAGTCCCTGTTCTGCCCAGCTCTTCCCTGGGGTTTATTTGGCTCACGTCTCCAGGGCTGCTGATAATTTGTTAATTAACTACCAGACACACTCTGAGATGGAGCATGGAGAATACTGTCTGAATTCTCTGATAAACCCAACTACACTTCAAGACCAACTCCTTTTGTTTTCAGTCATTCTGACACCAGGAGCCAGTGATAAGAGTGATTGGTATGTTAATGATGCTTTCAGAGTGAGGCTTAAATAAAATAGCCAGCAAAGTCCAACTGGGACTTTTTCAGGTGCTACTTGCTTTATGTAAGTGGGTCACTATTTTTAGCAGCAACCTCCAATCAGAGACTTTGGAAAGAAATGACATAAATTTTTGGCACTGTTAACCTGGGAGGTATGGTTTTTCTACTGTAGGACTGACCCTTAGATGTTGTTCTCCTAAAAGGTCTTCCTTCTGAACCTCAGAATTCTATTTTGGAAAAAAATACTCTCCTAATGTTGTGACAATTCTGCTTGGATGGAAGATCACAGTATGCAGGTGGTAAGAGCCCTGGTCCAAAGGGACAAAGGGATGCTGCTGATAGGTATGGAGCTATGAGTGAATCTCCTGGGAATCTAACCAGACTGAATGAACAACTTTTTGATAATTACACAGATCAGATCTTGGGCTGACTAACAGAAGTATTCCAGAAAAATTTCAGGTGAGTGCTTTGGATGGTACTATACCTGAAGCTAGGAGTATGAACTAAATAATCTTTAGTCAGTTCAATTCACTTTCTCAGATTCTAGACAAACCCTATGTTCATAGAGTCATAAACAAAGATCTGGAAGGGCTCTTAAAGATCCTGTCATCTAAATCCCTAATTTTGCAAGTGAAAAAATTAAGGTTCAGAAAAATAAACTTATTTGTTCAAGGTCACATTGGTAGAAAGGAGCAGAGTGAGGATTTGAAATCAAAGCCCCTGATTCCAAAACCATCATTTTTCTCACTGTGCTCTTATTGTACTTTTAGGTCATTAAAGAATTAGTTGAAATATTAAGATCACACTATTTACAAGACCCTCGTACAGACAATGGAGGAGATATCATGGAAAGAAACTTGTGGGTCTTATTTAAGACCTGATGCTTATTAGTTCTACAACCTTAGGAAGTGATTTACTTTCTCTTAGGCTCATTGTAATAGAAGATGGTGATACTGCCTGCGATATCTATACCACATGGTTACTGTGAGGATGAAGCTTTGTATATCTCAACTGTTGCATCACTGGGAATGATTACCATTGTTATTATTAGGAGTAGTAGTAATAATAATATTACAAGGAAAAATAAAACTTGCCCCCAGTGAACTCACCAACTTACCAATAGGGAAGGTTTTTGTTGTTGTTGTTATTGTTATCATCTCCAGGTCTTCATGACTCCATTTGGAGTTTTCATAGTAAAGGTATTGGAGTGTTTTGCCCTTTCCTTCTCCAGTTCAATCTTCAGATGAGGAAGAAACTGAGCCAAGATAGCTAAGTGACTTGCATAGGATCACATAGTAAGTGTCTAAAGGGCAGGACAGCTAGGTGGTGCGGAGGGTAGAGCGTTGACCTTGGAGTCAAAAGGATGGGAGTTCAAATCCAGTCTCAGACCCTTGCCACTAATTGGCTATGTGACCTTGGGCAAGTCATTTAATCCTTGCTTCCAGGGTCATCTCCAGTTGTCCTGATTCATATCTGGCCACTGAACTCAGGTGACTTTGGAGGAGAAAGTGAGGCTGGTGACTTAGCAAAGCCCCACTCCCCAATCTAATTTATGTGCTTCTCATGGCATCACCTCCCTGATGTCATGGTCTTCTTTGAGAATGAAGGACAAACAACAACTTCAGGCTAATCACTGCAACATCTAGCTGCCCCAAGTTAAATGTAATAGCAGCCAAACTGTTCTGCTGTTGTGTTCCTTTTCCTGCTGCAATCTTAAGTGTTTCACTGGTCTTTTTTTCTTTCTTTTCATCACCAAACAGCCCCTCCCCCCAAACAATTCTTTTGTAACTCAGTAAGTACAGCCAAAACAAATCAACATGTTTCTTTTTTTGGAATCATTTTTAAGTGCCAAAGACTTCAGTGATTTCTTTTCCCTGTCTTCAGTAGCTGAGGCTGAAGAAGAGGTAGGAATAGTCATCTAGGACTAATGGCTGTGGGGGCCAGGTTGGAAGCAGAGTCTAAAGTGCTGCTCTTCTAGGGCCTCTTGGGCTCATGATCTTGGGTGATCACCATCAAGGAGGTGGATTTGGTGGTAAAGATCTGATTCACTTAGAAGTGAATCACTTCTAATCACTTTTCATAACTCTGTCAGACAACTTGTCTCTTCAACTATGCTGGCTAGCTTACCCTGTGGATGGAAAGGAAGAACAGATAATGTACCTAAACATTGCCTTCACTGAAGGTGAGGGAGGGTAAGTCTATTGATTAATCAATTAATTCATCAGTTTGAATTTAATAAATGCCTATTATATGCCAGGAACTGGGTTACATACCCATGCAGATTCAGATGACCCCCAAACTGGAAGAGATCACTTCTGGTGAAACAGAATCTGGATCCCAAAAGATTTTGCGAGTTGAGAATGTTGAATCAGATCTAATAAGATAAATGAAATTGAAATAAATATTAACAATGTACATAGGTTCAAAAATCAACCTACTTATATAGATTCAGAGGCTTTAGAGGTCATTTAGTTCAACTTCCCCATTTTATGGTTATGGTAACTAAGCGCAGAGAAGTTCAATGACTTTCCCAAGGTCCCCCAAAAAACAAATAATAAAAGCTGGATTTGAACCCTCTGATTCCAAATCCCATTAACACTACAAGATGTGACATCTGAAAAGAAAAAAAATTCTTGTTTTTTTTTAAAAAATAGATTATAAACTTGATAAATCAATAGTGTTATTTAACAACTTAAAAAACATATAATCTTTGTTCTTTGTTCTTGAAGAGGACCATGACATCAGGGAGGTGATGCCATGACATGCAAGTGAATTGGATTTAAATAATCAAGTAATTGGCTTTAAGTTGTTGCAAAGTCATCAACTTCACTTTCTTCTCCAGAGCTATTTGGGTTCATGGCCAGCTATGGATAAGAATGATTGGAGATGCTCCTGAATGCAGTGAGAGACCTTGGATGTTTTAAGCTAAGGTCTTTAACAATTATGATCTTAGATTGCATTGAGAATGGCATCCTCCCAGGAATGAGGATGTATAAGTTCTACTGTACTCTGCCCTGGTTCAATCACATCTGAAGCATTATGTTCAGTTCTGGGTACCACATTTAAGGATAGACATTATTGATAAGCTGGAAAATATCCAGACAAAGGAAACCAGGATGATGAGAGATTTTCCTTTTTAATACCACATGAGGATTCACTTGAAAAAACTTTGGACAGTGAGTTTGAATGACAGAAGACATAGGGGAACCTGATGGCTGTCTTCAAGCATTTGAAGAAAAGTGAAAGAGCAATCAGACTTATTCTGTTTAATTCTGAAGAGTGGAACTAAGAGCAGTGAGTTAAACCTGAGAAGGGGCAACTTTAGGAAAAACTTTCAACAATTCAGGTTGTCCAAAAGGTAGAACAGACTGCTTCTGAAGGTCAAATGTTCCTCCATCTTAGAGCTCTTCAAGCTGGGATGACCACTTGTTGAGGATGCTATAGAAGGCTTTCTAATTCAGATATGGATTGATCTCTTCCGTGATAGAAATCATGAAGTGATACTAATACTCAAATCACAATTCCTCCTCCCCAAATAAACTGAGGGCTCTAAGGAAGTCCTCTGAATAGGAGAGGAAGTCATTTATAATTCTTTAGGAGTTTGTAGGAGATTGAATTTATTCATGTTTCTAGTACACAATTTGTTCCCTCATTCAGAAATTTTCTGTACTGACTTTCAGACCTGGTGTAAAAGAAGTGTTTTCAAGGAATCACCACAAACACGCAACACTGAACATGAGTCAAGAAGGGGATTGAGTGGTATATTCGATAAACTACAATCTCCAAGGATCAAAATTGCATGTTATCCAAATGCAATTTGGAGACACATGGTATCTGGAGCATATTAGATGATGAATTGCCTTACAAAGAAGTGTAGAAGATATCATCAAAGAGATGAATAACCTGAGGAGGAAATGGAACAGATATGTACCAAGAGCAAAGGATAACAAATGGAAAGCCCAGGTACTACATTATTTATTTATATTTATATTTATATAATGCCAAGAGAGTAAAAAGTCTCCAGATCATTGAGTGGGCCTTCCCATGGAGAATTGACAGGATTTGAATGAGAGTTTTCAAAAGATGAGAAAGCATGGAGAGCTAATTATATATACCATTGGTAGCAGTACTCCCAAATCAATGAGACCATCAATCCATGAAAGTATTCTAATCTAACCTCTAATAGTTATGCTGTATCTTCAGAAACGACAGAAATAAAAAGGAAGTTGGAAAAAATGAAAGTGAAGTGGGAGGAATGTGACATTTTTTTAAAGGTTTTTGCAAGGCAAATGAAGTTAAGTGGCTTGCCCAAGGCCACTCAGCTAGGTAATTATTAAGGCCAGGTATTCTTGACTCCAGGGCCTGTGCTCTATCCACTGTGCCATCTAGCCACCCCAACGAATCTCATATTAAAGAACTTAAATTTTCATTTAAAATGTACATTCATGAAAATGGTCCGCTTACTCCCGTTGGGTCATTCCTGGCTAAATCAGTTTCTTTGCTTATTTCCATGGTGACTTCAGTCTTGGCCTCTGAATCAGAGTACTTCCCTTTGATACTATCTGCCATTTGTCTTAGAGCTAGCGGCAAGCAGCCTGGAGGGCATCACATTGGCATGCAGGTTGTGTGGCTAGAGAGCTGGTCTGTTGTCAGCTGTCTTTGGGTTCCCACAGGTAATCCAAGGAAGCTCAGAATCTTTGTAGTCTGTAAACATTCGCCTTCCACTTTCAGATGCTTTTGTGAAAGTGAGGTATAAACATCAGAGTACTTTGTACATGTAATGGAGTATTATTATTAGCATTATTACTGAAAGATGTTTCCTACCCATCTCACAAGCTATTTATGAAGATAATATGCTTTACAAGCCTAATTGGTGTTGTTACTACTGCTGCTGCTATAAATGCTGTTATTGTCTCCCAAGTTGAAATTTTTCCTTTCGGGGAGTGGGGATTGTGGATTGGGAAAAGACTTCAATACTCTTTGGATTCCCAAGGAAGGTTTCTAAGAAATGAGAATTATTGCTTCTGCCTCGAGAATCAGAGCATCATAGGATCCTAGTTGGACAGTTATTTAACAACAATAATTAGGAGCTTATTGAGGGCCAGGCTTTGTGTTAAGTGACAGGGATATAAAGAAAGTTAAAGAAAAAAAGCCATGGTCCTCTGTCTGTAATAATAATAATAATAATAATAATAATAATAATAATAATAATAATAATAGAATAATGAAAGAAACAACATAAAAACAGCTTTTTCTGTATACACACACACACACAAACACACAATATACACATCCACACACAGGGTAAATGGTAGGGAATCTCCAAGGCAAGGCATTGAGGGAAAAGGAGAAAAGCATCTTATAGAAGATTGAATTTAAGAAATATTAGAAGTTTAAAATGCAGATGGGGGGAGGGTATTCCAGGAAGGAAGGAAGGAGGGAGGGAGGGAGGGAGGGAGGGAAGGTGGAAAGAAGAGAAAAGGAGGGAAGGCAGAAAAGGAAGGAAGGAAGGAAGAAAAGAAGACTGGCAGGTAGAAAGTGGGGAGGGAAGAAGGAAGTAAACAAGCATTTTAAAGTGCCAAATACTTTACAAATGTTTTCTCATTTGATCCTCACAACAAGCCTGGGAGGTAGATGCTAGTGTTTTTAAAAATAATTTTATTTTAATTTATGAAATACATTATGAAATTATTATGAAAAAGAAAGCATTTCTATAATATAGTAGAATAATAAAAAAGATGATTTCAAATGAAACTACAAATCTTTATGAACATGTAATATACAAGCAATATTATATAAGAGTTACTAATCCTTTTAAATTAACAAATGTATCATGTACATTTATTTTTATTTCTTCTCTATCCCCCTCCCCACCACCATGGCTACTATTAGACAAAATATGTACATAAGTAAAAATCATTCTGTACATATTTTTATTTATCAGTTCTTTCTCTGGATGAAGATAGGGTCTTCCCTCATATGTCCTTTGTAGTTAATTTGAATATTTATAATAGTTAAAATGACTTAATCACTCAAAGTTTTTCTTAAAAATATTGCTGTTACTGTATACAATATTCTCTTGGTTCTGTTCACTTTGCTTTCACTATTTTGTGCAAGTCTAACCACATTTTTCTAAGATCATCCACCTCATCCTTTCTTATGGCATGATCATATACCATAATTTATTCAGTCATTCCCCAATTGACAGTTTTCATATAAATTCCAAATAGTCTTCATATATACTCCAGGAACTCCCTCTTACCTCCAGAAACAAATATAAAATTCTTTATTTCTATCAGAGCCCTGCAAAATTTGTGTACTTTACTCCTCTCTCTATACTTTACATTTCAGCATCTCTGGTCTCCTTGCTGTTCCTCTCGCCTGAGTATCCTTTGTGATTGAAGGCAGCCAGGTAGCCTAGTGGATAAAGCACTGGGATTGCAGTCATGTAGATCATGAAACACGGGATAATTGACCCTGGACAAGTTTCCTAACCTCTGTATCCTCATTTTCCTTATCTGTAAGATGGGATAATAACTTTCCTGACAGAGTTGTTATGAGGATTAAATGAGATAATTGTAAAGTGCTTAGCATGGTGTCTGTCTCATACTAGGTGTTACATAAATGTTAGCTATGATTATGAAAAACTAATAAATGGTTGCCTAATCTCTGTTTAAGGAATTCCACTGAAGGGGAATCCTCTCCTTCTTTAGGCAGTCTATACCTCAGCTCTTATGGAGAGCTCTAATAGTGAACTTTTTCCTCTTGGTTTTGGTTTTTTTTTTTTTAGGTGTTTTGCAAGGCAATGGGGTTAAGTGGCTTGCCCAAGGCCACACAGCTAGGTAATTATTAAGTGTCTGAGGTCAATTTTGAACTCAGGTCCTGCTGACTCCAGAGCTGGTGCTGTATCCACTGCACCATCTAGTCACCCCTCCGACCGTGGTTTTATACTTAAATTTTCCTATTCTTTCAGCAGCTTAATTAAAACATTTGGAAAGTTGAATCAAGACTTTTCTGTACATAACTATGTAGACCTAATCTTCCCCATTAGAATATAAGTTTCTCAAAATCATGGAAAGAGTTTTGGGGTTGGGTTTTTTTGGGGGGAGGGGAAGGTATGAACTTTCTTTGTCACCCTTTCTGTGCCTGAAAACATAGTGAGTACTTAATAAAATGTTGAGGGATAGTTCAAGTTAACACAAATACCTGGATTTAGCATTTCTAGAAATTGGATGCTCGGGGAAATGAGAGAGTCACAAACTCTATTTTTTGACACAACCAGTAGACAAAGTACATAAATACATACCATGACAATAGATACAGACTGAACTTTGTCCCCATATGAAAGAAACTCACCCTAACCTGAGGTTGAAGGAGAAGTATTAGAGAGGGAACACACTCAAAGTTGGGGTTCAGGTGGTTAAGAATATTTACCACAAAAATGGACTTGAGAACCAATAATCAATGCCAGATGTGGGAGAAGGTATTGTTACTTAGACCCAGATATAGTAGAAAAATTCTTGGGGTCCTTTATTAATACCAGACTGGATAAAGTTTGAATAAAGGAAGCTTCTTTATGAGGATCACAAACTGATGAGAGGACCTAATATTAACTAAGGAAAATGACTCAAGGTCCCTGCAGCACACTTGCTAATTGTTTCTGGTTGAACTATCTTAGTAGATATTTCAGGGGGTCAATAAGAGTTAGAATTCCAGGCAAATTTACAGATATCTAAAGTACTTACTTTTTTTTATTTTTTATTTTTTATTTTTTTTTAACCTACTTACTTTTGACATGAGAAACTAGCGGCTTGCTGATGATCATATAATAAGTAAGTAGCTGGACTGAGGTTTGAATCTGAGACTTGTCTCCAAATTCAGTGCTCCTGTTCCTGTCTGCTTCAAGTAACAATGTAAAAGAAAGCATTTGACTCCCACAAAATTGTTTCTTATTATATTCAAGTGACTCTAGAGTAGAACAAGAAAAATCACACAGAGAGAGAACACTCAATCACATTCTAGATAGATTATTCTCTATAGGTTAAAAGGAAAATGTGGTAAATCCTCAGAATTTAGATTAATATAGTGATAGATCTAGGGTTGACATAGTAGATAGGCTGACAGCCTGAAGTAAGGAAGACTCTCCTTTATGAGGTCAAATCTGGCCTCAGAGACTGACTAGCTGTGTGACCTTGGTAAAGTAACTTAACCCAGTTTGCTTCAATTTCCTCACCTGTAAAATAAACTGGAGAAGAAAATGGCAAACCAAATCCCAAATGGGGTCATGAAGAGTTGGACATGACTGAAAAACAATTCAACAGCAATGGTGACTGATCTTGATTCCAGAGGGAAGGTGGCAAAATTTCATTATTAGTGGACAAAGGGTAAGTAATGCTACATTCACTGACTGACAAGATGAATATATCTATTTTCTCTGTTTAATCATTTTACTTTGTTGCAAGGGAAGTTTCTGGAAGGACTGAGATTGGAAAATGATGGGGCTGTAAGAGAACAAAAAGCATCATTTAAATTATTATTTAATAATTCATAATTGTGGTTAAGGATGATTAGATTAAATAGACTAACAGCTATTTAGTGAATGCCTCCTGTTTCTGTGTCTCACTGTGTGAAACATATTAGAAAAGGCCTCAACATAATCCCTGACCTCAAAGGGATTCTGGTCTGGTTGAGTAGATTAGGCGCATTTCACAGTATTCAATTAGAGAAGACAGAAGACTGATTTACAAAACAAACAAAGAAGAAACAATTACCAGTACCAAAAAAAAAAAAAATTAGAAAATCGTAGAACATGAGAGCTGGAAGGACCCATATCCTTATCATACAAATGGGGAATCAGAATTCCAAAGAGGGAAGGAAACTTGTCCAATATCTCACATCTAGGTAAAAATTAGAACCAAGTCTCTTGACTCTCAAGTAGAGATCATTTGTGGACTAGAAGCATTTAGGATTAGACTATATCAGAGTCAGACACTTAGCTACTAGGTTTTTAGGATAAAATAAATCTCCAGATCTAAGGTAATGAGTAAAATGTCCCCTTATAGGTATCTCAGATACCAGGATATAGAAGTTGTTGCCATACACACAATCAGGAATATGTTTTTGATGAGAAAGGCCAACTCAAAGACACATGCTAGATGGTTTTCTTTGCGGCAATGCTGAACTCTTTACAAGTACTGAATGTGCTGTTTACAAAGGCAACAAAGACCCTAATAGAAGGCATGGTCCCATTTTCTTGGAGTTCACAATACAGTTGGGAACGCTGAAAACAAGTTGTAAAAAAAGGAGTTTTTAACATTTTTTGTGTGTTACAAACCCTTCTGGCATTCTGCTATGAACTATGAATAAAATAAAATATTTGGGATTACAAAGGAATTGTAAAAGCACTGACCTATCTATTCATGTACCTATTAAAGTTCATGGAATCCAGTTTAAGAAGCCCTCCTATAGAGTATCTTTGAAAACACAAAAAGTTAACCAATATGCTATGATGTTTCTATGTGTTTAGCTGGAGTGTGGAGGGAAGGAGAGGGAAGGAGTCTAGTCAAGTGGAATTGATCAAGGTAGACTTCCTTGTTATTGAGTTTAGACCTGGGTCTGGTGGTATTAGAAGCTTTGAATGGACTAATTTGTTTTTTTTCTAATTCTTCCAAAGGTGTTCACTACTCCAAACAAAAACACATGCTCCATTTGTGTATATGCCTATATGTGTTTCTATAAATCACTTCTCAGAGCTGGAGCAGACTTTCCAAGCTCAGGATCCCCAGTTTAACTTAATAAAAAGTAATTATATCATATTAAAGATAATTTGATTGTTAGCAAGACACTAATTGAATTGAAGAGCACATGCACCAGAACCATCAGATTGGCAGAGAAGCAGCTGAGCTTAAATGCAAACAGCAGTAATAGTAGAATTAAAAGACTGTCAGTGTAGTTAATCCAATAGCAATTATTTTCTGAATATAAATTCCTGAGCAGTGAGGACACAATTGTATCTACAAACAGTCATAAGGAAATAATTACCCCCATCCTCTACCTGAAGCACCATTCTACAAAGGAAAGATAAAAATCAGTCTTGGCAGTCCACATACTGGTACTTCTGGCTTTCACTCAGTTGTTCTTGCTGTAAGAGAAGGCAAATGAAGTTCACTCATTACTTGAACCTTTCATCCTGTGGTATTCAGTTCCAGGATGTCAGGACACAAGGAAAGAAGACACACATAAGAGATTGGGTGACTGTCTTTCCTGCTTTCTGAATAGCTAAAGATACCTTCTTGCCTGCCATGATGGAATTAGCAGGAAGTGACTTTTGATTTTCAATTTAGTTGTCTTCAGCAGAAAGAGCTTTTGGGGCCTGGTGCATATTCAGGAAATGAGGTTATGTAGCCTAGGCACTTAGAAGATGGTTCTAGGAGGTAACAGTCCGAAGTTTGATTTCCATAGGAGCTAGTAAACTTCATGCACACAATGGTCCATTCATGTGACACCACTCCCAACCTTTTTTGTGGTCTGTCTTTCAGACAAGAGGTCCACTTTAAAAAGCTTGCTTTCTAAGTTCTTTAGTCAGCTGAAACCAGTAGCAACTTGCAGAGATTTATAAAAACCACCCTAAGGCCGCAACCAGGGTTGGAGTACAGAGAAGATTTCCTTCCTTCCCATCCCTCCCCTAACCCCATTGGACCTGGCAGTGGAGCTACTTGCCCAGTTGAAGAAACTAACTGGTGATCCCAAAGACCAGGCACTCAATCTCTAGAGAGACATGTTTATAGAGAGTAGCTGCAAGGAGAGGAAGGTCTGGCAGCTAAGGAGAGACATGCCCATGGTCTGGAGAAAAGTAGATTTAGCAATTAAGAGTGTCATCAAAACAATTCTTGTAAGCCCAGTTGAGTATCTTGATCGAACAGAGGGAGGAGAGGGGTGTGAGTACTATATGAGGAAAGAGTTTGGTTAGTACCCAAGGCTCAAGTTTCCCTAAACATACATTACTTCCATGTGTTTCTCACCACTAATATATTCTAAGTATATTGTATCCATACCTCCCACAATTTCTAGGTTATGGGATGCACTCTGGGTTTTCAAAGATACTTCAATTTTTACCATGCTATCTTAAGAAAATGACTTTGATTTGAATTATTGTTTCTATTAAAGCTAAGCTAACAGCTTGAGGATTATGAGGCTTATCTACAGGATCTACAGATCCTGGAAATAGCAATTATATTGAAGAGACCCCCAAACAAAAAGCACTAGTACAAGTTGGAAGAATATCCCATAATGATCCCAATAATAACTACAATTGTCATAACTTCACATTCATTATATGATTTAAACCTCATGGCAACTCTGTGACATTACTACAGATATTATGCCCATTTTATGGATGATGAAATTGAGGTTATCAGATTAAATTATTTACCCAAAGTCACATAGATAATACATGTTAAAGGTGGGATTCAAACCCAGATTTCTATTTATTCTCATTACTTTTTCCCCCTTTGCAAGGGATTCTAAATCTCATAATTGTGTCTTGGATTTTAAAAAAATTTTTGATAACTCTTGTTCAATCATTTCACTCATGTTCCAACTCTGTGATCCTATTTGGGACTTTTGTGACAAAGATACTGCAATTTACTTCTCCAGCTCATTTTACAGATATGGAAACTGAGGCAAATGGAACAAAGTTACTTGTGTAGGATCAAATAACCACTGGGTATCTGACACTAGATTTGAACTTCCTGACTTCAGGCCTGGCCTTCTATGCACTGAACCACCTAGCTGCTTTTTTGTATTTCAATATAATTGGTTTCCTTTGTAGTTATATGTGTTCCATTTTATGTATTTAACAACATTCCTCTGAGAAGTGATACCTAGTTTTCACCAGATTGACAAAGACATACAAAAAAGTTCACAAATACTGGCAATGGGGGAAGATAGTGAAATGAAAATAACCAAAGGTATAGCTCCCAATGCCCACCAAGTCCCATATAAACAAGAAAAACTCCTACAATATGAAACAATAAAACCAACAAAAAAGAATAAAATTGAAAAAGAACCACCCCAGACTAATTCTTCAATAAAAATTAATTAAAACCAGTTCACCCACCCTTTTTTCCATCCACCCTACCTCTCCTTTCCTTCAGTCCACAATCGACTCAAGACATCCCAGCATATCCTGTGGCTGCAAGTAGTTTAGGCATTGACTTTGAAGTTAGGCCCTTGACAATAGGGAATGGAAAGATTTATTTCCTGAATTACATGACTCAGACCAACCCTGAGGGAAGGGTCTCTAGAGGAGTGTGAATCCCTTGGATGAAGATTATTAAAGAAACAGTGGCCCAGAAGTGAGGTGTTTGCTCTATTTAAGGTAATAGAGCAGGCAACAAGCAGGTAGCAAAAGAATATGAGAAAGGTATAGAACAAATAGCAAAGATTTCCCTGGATTTACCTCAGCACTGAGGAGAATCTTTCCCCATCTTCTTCATGGCCTATCCTCCTTCCTCCTCAGTCTGGTGATCGAAAAAAGTCAATTGCAGAGAGGAGGGTATAGTCCAGAAGTGTGGGATTGGAGGAGATGGCAAAGAGATTCAAAAACAATGGTCACTCAATATCCTCCTATAATGATGTTCCCAACTACTTCCCTTACAATCTTGAAGGCCACAGATCTCTTCCACAGATATATTATCTAAGCGTAAATAAACAAGGCAGCAAGGCCTGGAGGAGAACAAACACTAGACCTACAAAAGAAAAAGGGCTGATGGTAAGAAGGATTCTTACAATAATAATAAGAGAGAGAGCAGATAGATGGGAGTTGTAGATAGAGCACCTGTCCTGGAGTCAAGAGGATCTGAGTTTAAATTTGACCTCAGACACAATAATTACCTAGCTGTGTGACCTTGGTAAGTCACTTAACCTCATTACCTAGTAAAAACAAACAAAAAACAAATAAATAAATAAATAATGGGACAGACAAAATAGCAATTACAGAGAAAAAAATGGAGAGACTAAAACAGCAATAGAAGAAGAAAAGTCACTCTGATGAACAAATATTTCACACCAAAAGAAACTGAGTCAAAATCTCTTGGGGAAAGTGAAAGTATTAACACTAATTCCAACCCATTCCCCAAAATATCAAGAACCTCCAAAAGAGTTTTAAAAAGAAATAAAGGAATTAAGTGAAAATATGAAATGAATGAATTTAAACATTTATTAAGAATTTACTGTTTGATAAGTACTTAGCACTGTGGGAAACTGGGGATACTAGTAGAACAAGATCATCTCAATTGACAAGCAATTTTCATTGTAAATGGGAAAGAACAAATATAAAAAATTAAATGGAACAAATTTAAGACTTTTGAGGTAGAAATTAATAAATCTAACAAAGGATTAAATAATTTAAAAAATAAAAGAGATAATCTCCAAAATAGTAGACTTTCTGTAAACATTTAGAAAAAAGAATTATACTACAAAAATGCCAGTGCAGAAAGAAAATTAATTTAGCAAAAAAAATTGAAAGCATAAATCAGAGTTCTACAGAACAAGAATATGCAAATCAAAAATAGAATGAAAATAGAAGGATTGTAGGTTTTCAGTCTAGCCAAAGCAGTATGTCAAGCTGAGGGAAAAGTTCAAGGAAATACGTATCAGGCAGCCAAAACACTATCACCTTAACCAGCTTTTTCCTTCAAATCACAATGGAGAAAGTCCACTTCCTTGAACCTAAGATTCTTGTGAGCCAAAGCATCAGATCTTCTTCAAGCCTGCAGCCATCATTGAGGAGGAGAAAATCATTGTGAAAAGGGGTCCTTCCTTTTCGATGAATACAATAATTATAAACCATAACATGTTAGGAACCCAGCAGATATTCACAATATCCCAGGAATGGGATCCCAGCCTGAAAGATTCTACTCCCAGACTTCATAGATATCATCGAGGGAAACAAGTCCTAGGGAGAGGATCAATCATCTTCCACCCTCAGAGCTGGTAAGTCAGTGTAGCTGAGGCAGCAAGAGATCCTGAAGGACAGAAAGGAGATAAGAAAAATCACCATCTAGAGCATTTCCCCAGACCATAACAAGGGCCTAAACCCAAGACCCTTGGGATCAGCTGTGCTCTCACCCAGTGCTTTCAGCCATCAACCTAGAAAGCAATCCTGTAAAGATACAGCCTAGTCACAGTTCCTATAGGAACTATAGCTAATGCTAATGAAGATCCAGATAAGAATCCTTGGCACAGTCAAATGGTTGCAAATACAAATATGAGAAATGGTATTAAAGAAAAGATGCTACAATATACTTTGTGGTTATACTCTAAGGACCCCAACAACTTTCATCTGACTCATAGGTGAAAACCTCCCATAGGTGATGTCTCCCTCATCAGACTGTGAGTTTTTGGGAGTGGAGATTTTTCTTTATATCCAGTGCTTAGCACAGTACTATATACATATATAATAATAATAATGCTCTTTCATTCATTCATTCATAAAAGTATAATTTTTTTCAAAAAAATTGAATATTATATTTTAGGAAATCATATAATTTCTCAGAAATGTTTGAGGAAGTTGTCAAAGTACAAGTCTTGAACAAGTGACTCTATGAGGAATTCCAGTATCATGGGCTTGATAAGGATAGGACCCTCAATGAGGTAGTCCAAAGCAATACTATTCATTTAATTTTTTTCAATTACATGAAAATGTAGTTTTCAACATTCATCTATTTGCAAGCTTATGAATTCCACAATTTTCTACAACGCTTCCTTCCCTCCTCCCTCTTTATGGCAGTGAACAATCTGGTATAAGTTGTACTCGTACAATTATATTTAATATATTTCCATATTTGTAGTCACGTGAAAGAGGAATTAGAATTAAAGGAGAAAATACCATGAGAAAGAAAAAACATAAAAGAAAATTTCAAAAGTAAACATAGTATGCTTTGTGCTGCATTCAGATTCCAGAGTAGTTTTTTTTTTCTGGATATGAATGTCATTTTCCATAACAGGTCTCTTAGGATTGTCTTTGATCACTGAGGAGTTGCATCTATCATAATTGATCCATCTCATAATATTGTAGATTAGATGTACAATATTCTCCTGTTTTTCTGCTTACTCCACTTACAGTTGATGCAAATCTTTCCATGCTTTTCTAATGTCCAATCCCTCATGATATCTTACAGAACACACTCTCTCTCTCTCTCTCTCTCTCTCTCTCTCTCTCTCTCTCTCTCTCTCCATACATATATATATATATATATATATACACACATATATATTATATATGTCATAACTTGTTAAGCCATTTCTCCAAATGATGGACATTCCCTCAATTTCTGATTTTTCAAAGCAATACTTTTTACTTGAAATTGAATTTTGATCTGGAAACTGGCTCAACAAACTTGTACAACAGGTATCACCCAAGTTTATCATTTGGCTATTATACAATACAAAAGGACAAATACGTGAATTCTAGCAACTAGATCTAAGCAGAGGTTATTTCATATTTGAAATCTTAAGAGACCTTTTTGTTCAACCTTTCTTTGCTTAAGTAAACATCTGCAAATTCCTTTCTCTTACATGAGATCAAGAGATTTCACAGCAAACCAAGAGAAAGAAAATCTAAGCTTAATTCTCCAAAAATTTCTCCTCAAAATGAAGAATAGTTTGTAGTAATTGCTAGTTAGAACTTTGCCTCTGATTCCAAATTTGGATCTCAATCCATCATACCATTTGTCTTAGGTCTCATTGTTAATATAAAGCATTGCTGATATTTAAAAAGAAATCCTCTGAGGGCAAATCCAATGCTTTCTATCACATTATACTGCCTCTTCTTTATTATTACTCTCTGGATTTATTTGTACTGGCTCTTTCCTGGAAATGGCTTTTTCTATTCCACCCCCCTCCTCTCTTATCCTTTTTCCTTTTGGGATATTCTAGAATCTGCTTCCAGAATTGTTCATTTTTGATGGAAGTTGCAGGATGGAGTATAAATGCTTTGTAACCTATATCCAGAAGGCAAATCCTGTTGCCTGTCTTTTCCCATATTAATTCTTATTCTTTCCTTTGATATCATGCCATCTTCTGAGTTAACTTCCACCACTCCCAGCTGAGATCCCAACCACTTCCTCTCTAGTGGGAGTTTGTATTAAGAAGCAAGAAACTAAATTATAGCTGAGTTTTTTGTTTTTATTTTTGTTTTGCTATTTTTCCCCCTGAAGCATCCACTCTTACTAGTCTAACAGAATTTATTTCAAACCCTGTCTCAATTCTTCTCACTTCTATGGGATTGTTTCATGGTGATACTAGATTGTTTCCTTTATGCTGGCATGCTCCATGCCTCATTTCTCCTTCAATGATCTACCCCTCAGTGTTTTTTTCTTATTCTTCTACCATCATAAATGCATGGAAAGAAATATAATGCCTTTTAGTTACTTCTTTTCTTAAGTCTTGATCAGTTTATTCTTGTCCCATCCTTCTTTTTCTGTAGTTGAAAGGAATTCCTCTAAATTACCCAGCCACCAATAATATTTATTATTTAGTGAACACTAATTTACTTTTTCCTCCTCCTCCTCTCCTGATTTTCTCTCTTATACCTTTAATTGCTAAAATTCTTTAAATCACTGATACTCTTTTTTGAGTTTTCTTTTTTTATAAAAGAAAGATTTTATTTATTTTGAATTTTATAATATATCACCTAATCTTGCTTTCCTCCCCCCCACACACAGAAAGCAGTCTATTAGTATTTACATTGTCTTTTTTTTTGTATTTTCAACATCTCTCAGAAAATGTGCCTTTCTTTTCTTAAAGATAAAAAACCCCCCCAAAAAGAAAATTTCCCTTGATGTAGTTAAGGCCTTGCCTAGTCTTGGGTACATCAAAGCAAATATTGAATTTCAATACAGTCTGAAATAGTGCAACTTTCTTCACTTTGGTCATTTTCCTTAATGAATACCTGATTCACCTCTGGGTTCTTTTAAAGGAGTAACTTAAATCTTCTCTTTTGCTAAATTTCCAATTATTTTCTTCAATTCATAGGCCTATCTTTTCATGCTATTATTTCAGGATGCCAAATGATCTTTGTTATTTAGAATGTCTTAATCTTAAGTCATTATGATTTATTGTCCTTGAAATATTAAATTTTCATTCCTGGAAATAGAGTCTAGAGTATTCCAGAAGGAAAAAGGAATAGGAAAATGTATAGAATTGAAAGAACCATTTCTAGGAAAGGGTCAGTACAAACAAATCCAGAGAATAACAAAGAGGATGTAGAATGATGTAGTAGGAAAAAGAATTGAATTTGCACTCATAGGATCTGGTCTTAAGTACCAGCAGTGCTATATACTAGTTATGAAAACTGAGGGAGATGGTATAGTGGTTAGAGACCAAATTTGAAGTCAGAGTCAGAGAGGGGGAGAAAGGACACAGAGTGGGGAGGGAGAGAGGGACAGAGAGAGACAGAGACAGAGAGACCAAGAAAGACAGACAAATAGACAGACAGAAATTCTGAAATACCAAGACCTTTGATGTAGAGGTGTCACTTGGAAAGAAGCTCACCTGGTGTGATTCTGAAGAGTAGGAGGAAAGTATGACATATGGCATCTTCCTAGTTTAACTAATTATTATTGTTAATTGCTTTCAACACTGTTTAAGTAATGAAAAAATATAAAATGTAAATAAATTTGGTACAATTTTTTAAACTGTTCAATCATTGTTTAAAAATTTTCAAACATTTGAATTTTAGAGTTCTGAACAGAACCTCAGTCATCCTATCTTAGTTGCACTTTTGATCAGAGAATTGAATTTAAATATTAACTCTGCCACTTATCACTTCACCTCTCCAAGTCTATTTTCTAGTCCCTAAACTGAGGAGACTTAATTAGATAAAACTTCAAGTACCTTCTGATTCTAAATATATGATCCTATATGTCATTTTACCTCTGTGGGCCTTTATTTCCTCAGTTATAAAATGAAAGGGTTGGACTAGAGAATCTATAACCTCCCTTCCAGAAACTCTAAATATATGACCCTACCACACAAGTCTTGGTTTTCTGTCTAGTATTCCAAGTACATTCTACAATTCCATGTTATTTCTTTTGACTTCTGAAAACTGGAAAAGTAAGAGACTCATTTTTTACATGGTTAAAATCTAAAACTTAAGACAAATGGCTTGATCCTGTTTTAGACAGCAACACCTACAAATAAAAAAAAAAAGATAAGAGGATACAAAATGTGGGGTCTAAGTGGGTGACATCATGAGATTACAGTCATAGGAGAAAAAAGATACCCATCATTTAGAAAAAAATTTGTCCATAATCAAAAGACCTCAGGGTTTGGAGAGTACTACAAAATGATATTTGTTGCTCTGTGTAGAGATATATTAGTGTACCATAAAATTCTCCACAATTCTCACCAAAGTTTTCCAGTTAGCTTATAAGGGTCATCATTTTACTCAGTCCTCAAACAATCCAATTATTAGAATGTTTACCTTGGGTATATGAAATTCTGTGGTATATAAACTGAATAAGCCATGTTTCCATAGCTCAGACATCTTATCTATAATCCAATAGGGAATGCAAAACCTATGTGTCAAAAGAAAATAACAATAGAAAGATTTCTGCTAAGTGCCAGAGCTAGCAAGGGGATGAGCAGATTATAAAGAACTGGGAGGGTCATAGAAATCTTCATATAGGAGTTAATGGGGCTTGGTTGTGAAAACCCTTGAATATTAGACTTAGGTACTATAATTTTTATCCTATAGGCAGTGAGGAACAGTGAAGGGCTTTGAGTTTTGATCAGAGGAGAAAGAAAGAACAATGCTATAGGAAAAATCTGTCTTTCAGTAAATGGGTAGGATGAATTGGAGAAGAACTTATAAAAACAAAGAAGGATTTTGGCTCAATATTCAAGACATGAGGTGATGGGGAGTTGAATAAGGTAAGTAATAATAGGAAAGGAAAAGAAGGAAGTGAAATAAAGTCTGATTGAATAATTCAAAATCCTTTAAGTCCTTGATGTTCAGTCCTGCCAACTCTTTGTGACCACATGGCTCATACTGACCAATGGGTTTTCTTGGAAAAGATACTGCATTAGCTTTCCATTTCTTTCTACAGTGGATTCAGGAAGACTCTGACTTATGCAGGTCACATAACTGATAAGTGTCCAAGGGCAGATTTTGGTTCAGTTATTGTTAAGTCCTATCTAACGCTTCATGACCTCATTTGGGATTTTCTTGGCAAAATACTTGCCCATTTCCTTCTCTAATTCATTTTACAGATGAGGAACCTGAGGCAAACAGGGTTAAATGAAAAATCACACAGATAGGAAACATCTGAGACTGGATTTCAATTTAGGAAGATGAGTATTCTTGACTCCTGGTCTGGCATTCCTATCCATTGCACCCTCTAGTTGCCCCTCCTAAGTAATTACCATGATGCAAAGAATGAGGCTAAATGGGGGGATGCAAATATAAAAAAAAAATAATCTCTTACTTCAAGGAATTTAAATTCAAATGGGACAGAGAGTACATACAGAAGAGTGAGGGTTAGTTTGGAAAGGGAGTTATGACCTGGAAAGTCATCCAGATGTTAATTGGAGCTAATATGGGTGTAAGTGGACAGACCCTTTCTATAAGAAATTATAGTAATTTAATTAGTTTTCAGAACAAGAGATAGAAGAGAGCAAAGAATACACATGGCAGGAAAATGAAAAATGACCAAGTGAAATGGAGAGGCAGCTTCAGGTTCCAATGGACATGGAGTTGGGTGGCTTAGCTTTTATCTTATGTGATTTTGGAGGCCTGGTTTAGAGGGGAAGAATTGGAATGGGGAAAATCAACAGTTCTTGATGATGGATGAAGTAGAGGATAAGGGAGAGTTGAGAGTCAAAAGATGTATTTCCAGGAAATGTAGCTTTGATTGTACATGAGAATCAATGGGAAAATAGGATTTAGTTTGTAGATAACTTTCCTGAAACATACTTATTCCTCCAAACCCTATTCTGTATCTTCATATCTCTCAAGAGACACTTCATCAAAAATAAAGTGGTAAGATTCTTTTGTTAGAAAGTTACCTTTTCCACCCTCAGCAGTAGAAAAGTCATCAGGTTGAACTTTGAATTACAAGAATTCATTTTCAAAGTCCGGCTGTTGTGCTGCTATAGCCTGGCTGTGGACTCCTCGAATCTCTCAACACAAAGGCTTCTGTTCAAAGAAAACTGCCTACTTTTAGCCTAGTCTGGCTGAGAACAAACACTTAATATGCCAGCCTATTTCAGTGCTCCGATTACTGGAGCTAAAGATATTCTGGGTGTAGAGCATGAAGGCTGGTTCTATCCTCCCTCTAATGAAGTTTATTTAGTGAGCAGATGCAGAGATGGAGACAGTATGGGGAAAGAAAAATGTGATTGACAGATGTGGAAGCAAGTCCCACCTGGACCAATGGAAACCAATGGAGAGAGACCACAGAATGGAATATAGAGGCTACTTTTATCCACAATATTCCAACACAGGATGTAGGTGAGGCAAAGGTGTATTGAGAGTCTCAAATTAGTCAGATAATTGCCTTATTCCTTCACTTCACTTACTTAGCAGGTGCAGACATAACCCAGAAGAAAAAAAAAAGTGTGGAGAAACGACTGAAAATATTCCTAACACTTTAGTGAGGAACAGATGCTCAATAAAGCTGCAGATAGTAGCTAGGGATACAGGTGGGCAAATGCAAGAGAGGTTTTTGGTGTGTGGGGGGTTTTCCCTCCCCCCCCTTTTAGTCTTATCAAATTGTCTAAAACAATGCATTTGCAATTAGAGATCTTGCACCCTGAAAGAAGAAGGCTGTCAATCACTGTAATTGGAATGCATATGTCCTTGGGGGTATGAGGGGGAGAATTGCATTGCATAACTTAAGTTTCTAGTTTCCCTCCCTCCACCATCCTCCTCCCCATTCCCCACTCTCCTACTAAGAATCAACAGTGTAAGCAAATGCAGAAGGATCCATCTGCAGCTGAGTGTGATTTAACTCTTTGTTGGGCATGCAGTAGCAACTTCCTACCCCTCCCTTCTCTCTTCTCCCTCATTCCACTTTTCAGTACATGCATACCCACAATTCCAGCTCCACCAAAGATGCTACCTCTGAAAACAGACTGGGAGTCTTCTCATGAGCCATCAGTCAATCCATAGCTACACTGACACAGGTACCATTGCCCAGAGGGGTCAACAGTTGTGCCTCTAAGGTGGAGGGACCTGAGCTTCATGGAGGAAATCTTTACTCTTGGGAAACAAAATAATTTAGCCAGAATGAACTACTCTCTGAAACTGAGTCTGGAAAAGCAGAGAATTTCTAAACAATTAGAGTAAATTAAATAGAAGTTCCTTTTGGTTTGGTCTAAATTACTTTATAATTAACTAATGGGCTTTTCAGCAGCCACTTTTATGTTAGCCTAATGGCTATATAAGGAGATCACCAACTAAATGACTGCATTTGGACAGGGAACATTAATGAAATTTTAGAAAGATACTCTGCAGCATTTCCTCTGTCATGAGAATGTTCCCATTCTAAAGAACCAAAATGGCAAGGATCCCTTATCAAAGGGGACAGGCATATTGGTGGCAACTGCTGTTGAAGCTAGCAGACCCAAGAGATGGGATTTATAAACAATGTATAATTCTCTAAATGCAAGGGTGCACATTTACCTATTTATGCAAATTAAGACCAGGGTACTATACCCACTAGCAACTATTGCCTTGGATTTATTAAGAGACTACCTCTTTCCCTTCCTTCCACCCTTTCTTTTCCTCCTCCTACCCAGAGCTTCTATCTACACAGAGTTCCTGTCTCAGGGCTCTGCTATTTTCTCCATTTATGCCATCTAATGAATGAAGACTCCAAGGTAAATGAGCAGGAGCTACCCTTAGGAAATGAAATTCTTTAATAATTAACTCCTACCAATAATACAAAATGTTGTTTTAATGACCTTCTTCTCTCCCTTTCTAAAATCTGGGAATTACAATGTAATTACAGTGTAATGGTAAACCCTCCTTCCGTCCTTCACATACACCTTAATAATCCACTAAGTGGGCCACTTAATTCAATTCAACAACACTTTAATAAACATAGTCCAATAATAATAGTGTGCTAGAGTTTTCAAAGTACTCTACATATGTGATTTTATTTCATTTGAGCCTCATGAGAGCCCTGAGGCAGATGCTATGAGCCTCACTTTACAGAAGAGAAAAATGTGGCAAGTCCTTAAGTGACTTGCCAAAACAGTCAAGCACAAGTTTTTCAGACCATAAGTCCATTTAATGCAGTATAATTATATAAATTAATAAGCTGAATTAATTAATTAAAATTTTAATTATTAATTAATTGGCTAAATCATAAAACAGGTAAATTTTATATAGTGCTTTTATTCTCACAACAGCCAAGAGGGAGGTACTGTTATCATTTAATAGATGAATAAACTGAGGTTGAAAGAGATTGAGTGACTTGTTCAAGGTCACATAGTCAATATTTCAAGCAGGATTTGAACTGAGATCTTCCAAAATCTAGGAATTATGCCATAGCATTACCTAGTTACTTCATTTCTGTGGATATAAGAAAATATTACCCTTCAGAAACTTATATTCTACTGGGGGTTGCAACATGTACAATGACAATTGAGAGGAAAAAGAAAATGGGCATTAAAGAGAATATTAGTAATAGCATTGAGTGGAAGCAAGATCAGAGATCAAGGAAGACTTCCCAGAAGAATCTTTGATTAAATATTTAGTAACTGTGTCACCTTGAGAAAGTCATTTCAGATCCTCAGTATTTCAAATTATAAAATGGGCTTGCTATTTGTGCTTCTCTTATAGGACTGCAGGAAAGAAAAGTCCCTTGTCCTCCTTCAAATGCTAATAGATATGTGATATGAATTATCATAGGTACTCCATGAATTAATATTGATCCATGCCTTAGGATACTGTCTTCACCGAATTGCTGTAGTCAAAATAATTCATCATCTGTGATGTGAATGAGTCTTTCCACAACTAGCCAGGCTGGCCCATGGACAGCCAGCACAATATAATCAGAAGCTCAGCCAAATCCTTTCCAAATACCTTTCTAGCACAATAGGACTAACCACCAGCGTAGTTTGTTACAAATGAATAGTAACCCTGTCTTGCTATGCTAAAGCCTAGATGAAGCTTTTTAGTGAAAACAAAAAAAATAAATAAATAAAAGTCCCACACTCATTATCAGATGTAGTTTTAGAAGTCAATATTTTGGCTCACTTGTACTTGTGTACATGCTGGCTTCTTTCAAGGTTTCAAAGGTTAACTCCTATGCAAGACTCTTCCTAATTAATCTCCTCCCCTAGATCCCCAATTGATAGTACTTTCTCCAAAAAAAATAAGTTTTAATTTTTAAAATCACTTGTTTATATTTTATGCTTACTAATACATTGTTCATTACAGCAGCAAAGTGGTACAGTGTCCAGCCCGATACACTTACTAGCTGTAAGATCCTAGGCAAGTCACTTAACCTTGATTGCCTCAGTTTCTTAACCATAAAATGAAGTAGAAAAGGAAATGGCAAACTACTGCAGTATATTTGCCAAGAAAATCCCAAATGGAGTCACTTAAAGTCAGACATGATTGAAACGACTAAACAGGTAGGACAATGGGCAGAGAGCTGAGTCTGAAGTCAGGAAGATTTGAGTTTAAATCCATCCGTAGTCACTTACTGTGTGACCCTGAGTAAATCACTTAACATCTGTCTGCTTTAATTTCCTCAACTGTGAAATGGGAATAGTCACAGGGTTCTTGTTAGGATCAAATGAGATCATATTTGTAAAGAGCTTAGCACTGTATCTGGCTAATAGTGGACCCTTAATAACAGTTTGTTCCCTTATTTCCCTTCTAGACGGTAAGCTCCTTGAAGACATGGGTTGCTTCATTGTTTGTCATCATATTCTCATAACCTGGCACATAGTAGGCTTCTTATAAGTATTTCTTAAAATGATTTAATTTATTTTTTTCCCATTGGGAAATAATAGGTGTTTCCATTTCCATTGATAAAAAGATTGTGAAAGTGTGGGGCTTGGGGACAGGACAAGAGGAAAGAAGACATTGCAAAGGTTGTTTCATTAGTGATTGAGAACTAAAAGCTCCCTAATTATATAAGTAAGGGCTGGAATATTGGGGCTGAGAATCATCTAGAATTACCCTTTGGGAGAGCTTACAGCTTGTCATTGTATATCTGGGATTTCCTTATTAATTGCTTCCTGGGTTTATATTAAAATTATGAAACTATCCCACAAGTTGACAATGAAAATAACATGCTGGAAGAAGCCATGCAGCAACAATCCATTAAGTGTTTTTTTTGAGCAATAGACTCTTCCGTGTGAGTATCGAGCTGTGGTAGCATCAAATTGGCATGATTTATAGAATCCTCCCCAGGCCTTCAAACATAGCTTTTGGGGCTAGGGAAAAAAAATTGCTGCTTGTATCATGAATAGATTATTAATAATTTAATTGTGTTTGAACCAGCCACACTCATTAATCTATCATTGGTCTTGGCTTTCTCAAAGGGATGAGGGCAACTGAGTAGAAACAATATTTAGAGGACCCAGGGTGTCTAATGAAGCAAACCCAGAACCAAGGATATGTGCAGAAAGATAGTGCCTTTTCCTCAGTTCAGTCTCTGATTTTTAGTCTGGAAATTGCCATGACATTGAATTTTCTAATGTCTTAATTTCTCTCTCATACCCTGCCCCATCTATAAATTGGGGGGAATATAAAACTACCATTGGTGAAGAATAAAACTCAAGAGGTACAATGAGGTACTTTGATCCTTGTGTGAGTTCGAGGGTTTTATTCACTGACTTCTTGTCTAAAGTCTTTCGCTTATGTCTCAGGTTGGCCTGGAGGTGATATTAGATTTTCAAGGTGAGGGCAGCTAGGTGATGCAGTGGATAGAGCACTGGCCCTGGAGTCAGGAGTATCTGAGTTCAAATCCAGCCTCAGACACTTAATAATTACCTAGCTCTGTGGCCTTGGGCAAGCTACTTAACCCCATTACCTTACAAAAAACAAACAAAAAAAAAGATTTCCAAGGTTAGAGTGGCAACAACTGGACAATATCAGATCCAATCAATCTAAAAAAGTTTTAACTGTAATCCCAGTGTTTGGACTGATTGTGTCTCTGAGATGAGCCACTTGTTAAATATTGACATAAGCAAATGGCTGACTACCAAATCATAAAGGGAAGGTGGGGCACAAAGTGGGATATGGATGGGTTGGTATCTGCATCAGTGGAGGGAATCCTCACATAGATGAAATGATAGATACTTTGAGTATTTGAAAGAGTATATAAAATCTTAACCCAAAATCAGTTTTTAAATTCTAAGAAGCATTTGCAAAGGTTACAGAAGAGGAGTTTATAGTCTCTTTGGAGAGTTAAGGTTGTGACATGTGGAGAGTAGAAAGGCAACTAGTGTAGAAATTAGAAGTTTTAGGGGCTGTTTTGTCACTATCTCCACATGTGACCTGAAACAAGTCATTTCCCTACTCAGTTAACTCCAGGGGTCTCCTTTTGACTTCAGGATAAACTATAAACTCTGGTGACTTTTAAAGCCCTTCACAGACTAACTACTGTGGTTCTTCCCAGCCACAGGAGCTGGCAGCTATAGTGGTATAGTGGTTCCAGCTGGTATAGTGGTTAGAGCAGTGGACCTAAAGTCAGAAAGATCTGAGCTTAAATACAACCTCAGGAATGTAATAGTTCTATGACCCTGAGCAAGTATGTTTTAATAATAGCCCTTTCAATTTTTTATGCCTCCTTCCTTCCTTGATGTAAAATTTTCAGTCCTTTTGTATTGTGCCTGTCTCTTTGTGACCTTGTTTGTGATTTTCTTGACAGTACTATCTAAACTGTTTGCCATTTACTTCTCCAGTTCATTTAGCATGAGGAAACTGAGGTACACAGGATTAAGTGACTTTCCCAGGATCACACATTTTATAAGTGTCTGAGACCAGTTTTAAACTCAAAAAGATGAGTCTTCCTGACTCCAATCCTAGGACACTATCACTGTGCCAGCTAGCTGCCTACTACTCCCTTTCTTACACTGTAGCCTAGCCACACTGACCTTCTTCACATGTAGCCCTCTATCCATCTCCTTACTTTATGCTTTATACTGACTACTCCTCATGACTGGAATACATTTCCTCTTCACCTCTACCTCACAGAATCTCTTATCTCCTTCATCACCTTCTTTTCTTCAGTTTGGCATGCTCTATTTTATTTTTTATTATTTCTAGTGAATTTTACAATTTTTCCTCTAATTTTGCCTCCCTCCCACAACCACAGAAGTCAGTCTGTTAGTCTTTACATAGTTTCCATGCTATACATTGATTAAAATTGAATGTGTTGATAGAAAAATCATATCGTAAAGGAAAAAATAAAATATAAGAGAAAAATTACATAATAAGATAACTGTTTTTTTTTAAATAAAGGTAATAGTCTTTGGTCTTTATTTAAATTCCACAATTCTTTCTTTGGATACAGATTGTATTCTCCATCACAGGTACCCTAAAATTGTCCCTGATTGTTGCACAGATGAAATGAGCAAGTCCATTAAGATTGATCATCAACCCCATGTTGATGTTAGGGTGTACAATGTTCTTCTGGTTCTGCTCATCTCGCTCAGTATCAGTTCATGTAAATCCTTTCAGGCTTCTTTGAATTCCCATCCCTCCTGGTTTCTAATAGAATAATAATGTTCCATAACACATATACCACAATTTGTTCAGCCATTCCCCAAATAAAGGATATTCACTTAATTTCCAATTTTTTGCCACCACAACAGAGCTGCTATGAATATTTTTGTACAAGTGATGTTTTTTACCTTTTTTCACAATCTCTTCAGGGTGTAGACCCAGTTATGGTTTTTGCTGGATCAAAGGATATGCACAATTTTATTGCCCTTTGGGCAAAATTCCAAATTGCTGTCCAGAAGGGTTGGATAGCATCACCTTTTATATGGAGCTTCTCCCAACAGCTCTTTTCTTAAACTCCCTTGTATTTATTTTGTGTTTATTCTATAGACAGGTGGGTCCCAATTAGTATGAATAATGAATCCCATAAAATGGTTTGATTTCCCACTATTCAAAGCTACAATTAGGTTAAATGTGGTAATTGGTTCCAAACCTTCAGAAACATGCAGTTCAAATTCAAATAATGCAACTACTTCACAGGATTCATTATTCCCACTCTTCCATTTCTAGTCACATACTTGTACAGGTACACATGTTGTCTCTCCCAACAGAATTTCTGTTCCTTGAGGGCAAAGACTTAAGTTTTTTTTTTATTTAACCTTTGTGTCTTTGGTGCCTAGCAGAGTGCCTGGTACATAGCAGATATTAAATGTTTATTAATTAATAGATTTCTCTGTATTTCAGTTTCTCTCTCTCCATAAAATAAGAGAGCTGAATTAGTGGAGAACTCTGATATCTTCCAGTCCAGCAGGCTGTGGTTTAAGACATGGGAAAAAAGTTGGAAATACACAATGTATAATCAAGAGCTTAGTGGTAAAGTATAGATTAAGAGGGAGTGAAGTCTAGTAAAAATGTGTTCTGAATTTAGAATCTAAGAACCTATTTTCAAAACTTTCATCAAATAGTTTCCACTTATGTGAGCCAGCATGTCAGTTCATGTCTCTGGACCTCAGTTTCTCCACATGTAAAATGAGAAGGTCAGACTAGTTGGTTTCTTAATTGCTTTCCAATTCTTAATCATAAGAGATGGGAACAGAAGAGTAAGGGATACAGAGGTTCTTTCATGTTTTCCTTTTCTTCTTGGGATGCCTTTGTTAGTGTAAGAAGTATCCACATTGATGAAATATATCCCTATGGAGAGTATCCATATTTGTGAAATCATAGAAGACTGAAGGATTGTATAAGACATTATATTTTTTAAAAATGCAAACAGCAGATAAATACTTAGCAGTATCAATTGCCAGACCTGTTCTGGGCCCTTGACCAAAGTTACTAGTCTGGAGTTACTGGATACTGGTGCTCAGATTCTTTTCCTCATTGCTACTCCCTCAATAGCCTTAAACTCTTTCCCCTCCCTTGTCCTGTCCCCAAAAGTAGTAACTAGGAAGCAGGTAGGAGGGACATGTAATTGTGGGGTAGTGTCAGTCATCCCAATAGGAGGCACCCTAAGGAGATAGCTAGTTTGGATTTAAGAAATTGGGTTGGAATCCCAACTCTGAAACATATTCATTGAAGTATGTGACCATTATCACTTTATCTGAGTTTCAATAGGACAATTATATCTGCATTATTTACTCACCAGGTTATTGACAGAAAGAAGTGGTCAAACTTTAAAGTTCAATAGAAAAAATTAGTTACATGTATGGATGCTTTAGCCTAACCTTTCCTATTGAGGATGGATATCTGAAGAGACCACTTCTTTGTAATCAATCAGTGGGCATTTATTACATGCCTAGTTTATACTACTCTGTTTATCATTAAGGAAATACAAAGAAAGGTAACAACAGTGCCTTCCTCTAGGGGCTCTCATCCTGATGATGATGATGCTTGCCCTTTGTTATCAAAGAAAACCATGATATCAGGGAGGTGATGCCATGACATGCATGTGAATTGGATTTGAGTGAGGGGGTCCTGTGCTAAGTCACCAGTCTTACTTTCTCCTCTAGAGTCATCTGGGTCCAGTGGCCAAATATGAGTCAGGATGATGGCCTGGATGTGAGGAAATCAGGGTTAAGTGACTTACCCAAAGTCACACAGCTGCACAACAGATGCATGCACAGTGTCTGGGCCTCCTGACGCCAATGCTGTGCCACCTAGCTAACACATGAAAACTATGTATTCAAGATATAATCAAGTTGGTGGAAGACAATCTCAGAAGGGAAGGTTTCTGTAACTGAAAGGATCTAGTAAATTCTCTTGAAAAAAAGTGGGATTTGATAAGAATCTTGGAAAAAGATGGGGGCAAAGGTAAGAGGGTCAGACCATTCCAAACCTAGGATATAAAAAGAGTAAAGGAAATGAGGAGAGAGATATATGTTCAGATCAGTGTAGCTTGATCATAGAGTCCATGGAGTGGAAAACAGTGAACAAGATAGATAAGGAAAGGGCTGGTGAGTGTATGAGGAGCTTTAAATTTGAAATAGAGGATCTTGTGGATAACAGAGTCACTAAAGCTTATGAAATGGGTTGATCATACATTTGAGAAAAATGCCTTCTTAGTAATTAACTGGAGGATGGAGAGTAATGCAGAGAGACTTAAGTCACAGAGATGAATGAGAAGGCTCTTGGAAAAGTCAAGGGCAGATGATAGGGCTGTAGTGATAGAAGTGGAAAAAGGAGTCATATATATACAGAGGTGTTATGAAGGTAGAAACAAGATTTGGCAATGGAATAAATAAATGGGTTAAGTAAGAATGAGGCAATGAGAATAATACTGAGGTTGTGATCCTAGATAACTGGGGTAATAATGGTCCCAGCAATAAGGGAGCTTGGAAGAGATAACAGTTGTTGGTGGTAGGGAGATAAAGAACTTGGTTTTGGACATAATGAGTTTGAGATGCCTATGGGACATCTAGGATAGCAAGGTGGTTCAGTGGATAGAATGCTAAACTTGGAATCACAAAGCTATATTCATGAATTCAAATCTGACCTCAGGTACTTATTAGAGCAAGTCACTTAACCCTGTTTGCCTCAGTTTCCTCATTTGTCAAATCAATTGGTCAAGGAAATGGCAAACCATTTCAGTGTCTTTGCCAAGAAAATCCCATATAGGATCACAAAGAGTCAGATATTACTGAAACGACTCAGCAACAACATGGGACATCTTGTCTAATGTGACTATATGATTATAGCTCCAGAGAAAGACTAAGACTGAATATATATAGCAATAATAAATACATAGCAACCAAAGTTTCCATTTGCTTTCAACTACTCCTAAAAGTCTGGATACCTCATTCCTGTTAATTCCTATTCACTTCTTGCTTAATCCTACACAAAATGATTCTTCAGATAAATCCTAGTGGAGGAATGGAAATGAGAGAAACTTGCTATTAGAAGGAGAAGCATCTTCAGAAACAGCACCACAAGGATCACTTCTCTAGAGCTGGAAGGAATCATGGAAGCAATCTAGTCCCACAACCAAATTTAAATGCTCTTTCTATCCTCAAATAATGGCATAGGATTTTGTCTGAGTCTCCTTTTTGCTTTTATCCCCCTTTATTTTGTATCCTCCTCATCGTTTGTCAATGACACATTCCCCTATTTGAATGCAGCCTTCCAAAGGGCAGGAATCATCTTGTTTCATCTTTGTATTCCTAGTGTAGGGTCTTGTACAATAACAGTCAATAAATGTTCCTCAAGCAACTCCTCTGTGCCAGACACCTGTTAGCACTGGAAATATAATAGACACTTAATCAACATTTTTCTTAATGTTAATTTCTATATTGCAGTTCACATTCTGCATAAAGCTTTGCCAACAACAACTCTTTGAGGTAGGTATTAACAAGTAGTGTATTCACCATTTTACAGATAAGGAAACCAAGGCTCAGAAACATCAAGTGAACTGCTCATGATCAAATATCTGATAAGTTTCAGAGGATTGGAACCTAGATTTTCCAGACTCTAGGTCCAACAGTCTGTATCACACTATTCTTTTATTGGTATTATAAATTTAGAGTTAGGTTCCCTTTTTCATAGGTAAAGAAACAGGCATTATTGTTGTTGAGCTGTTTCTCATGCCCAATTCTCTATGACACAATTGGGGTTTTCTTGGCAAGAATATTAATGTGATTTACCATCTCCTTCTCCATTTCATTTGAGAAATGAGGAAACTGAGGCAAACATGGTTAAGTGACTTGTCCAGGGTCTCACAGCTCATATGTGTCTGAGGTTGTATTTGAGCTCATGAAAAGGAGACTGCAAGACCAGAAATCTATCCATTGCAGAACATGGATTTGAATCCAAATCCTCCTGGATTCTCCCTACTTCCAAATCCAGTACTTTCTCCAATCAACCAGGGAGTGAATTATCCAAGATCAGAGAATGAAAGACAGATGGATTTGGAATCCCAGCCTCCTGACTCAAAGCCCTGTGCTGTACCAGATTGCCTTAGTCCTAGTGACTCTAAGAAGGGGCCCAATATCTGAGTTGCTTCTTACAGTTGAAGTACAGAAAATACTAGACAGACTAAAATAAGACATTTCCCCTCCCAGGAGTATCTAGTCTAAGGTGGCCAATCCTCTGAAGCCACAAAAATAGGAGGACTCAAGTCAGAAATAGGAATGAGACATCCCACCCAAGAGCAAATGTCTTTCTGCCAATGGCAGGATCCACCAACTGTGCATACCCACTCTGCACCCACATAACTCATTTGAACACAATCAATACACAGTCTTTAAAATGTAATAAACACATGGTAATTATAGAGGCTGATTGCTGAGCCAAATAAAACCTTTATGGAGACATGCATTCGATTGGACCCATCCATCACATTCACTTTCCTGTTAAATGTAGAGGCCACATCACAGAGAAAGGCTGAAAACTATAGCATCCAGGTTTTGGGGGAATGCAGACAGTTCCAGGCCCTCCCCCAAAGCCCTGGGCTTTGGTTGTCTGTGATCTGATCCTGCGAGTCAGCTCAGAATCCCTCCCACCTCCCTGTGGCCCTGAGCTTTGGCATGGTTGAGAGCTCCCTCTCCATCATCCCCCTAATGCATTTCGACTTTGGAACAAAGCAACACAGGTCAATGGTGCCCTGGAGTTTTATTGGACAGTAAGAATAAAATTTAACAGCAGTATTTGGTTTGTGGAGACTCACAGCCCCAAATTTATGGCACTTTAACACACTGCAAGAGATCATACTGGGGGAAGGAAGAGGGCAAAGGGGACTCTCAGTAATGTGTGGTGGTGCTTTTAGGGGTCAGTCCTTGTACTGCTACCAACAGTAGCCTCCAACACTATATGGTTTCTGTTTTTCTCTTGCTTCCATCCATTTTCCTCTAAAGTAATCCCTTCTGAGGCCTACTGAATCTAGTTCAAACTTTCTAGTCTGCAATTTGAGAAACTCTGTAATAAAAGTACAAAGTGCCTATCCAGCCTACTTCTGCCTCCTCAACAAGTACCACACTCCAGTCAACTGGATTTCTTGACAGTTCCAAAGTAAGTCAAAATCTTCCCAGTTCTAGACCTTTTTCAATCTGTCCCCTGAGCCTGAAATTATTAATCCCACCTTCTATCAACTCTGATAAAATCCTAGCTATCCTTCAAGGCTCAGTTCAAATGCCATCTCTTTCATGAATGCTTCCCTAGCTCATCCAGCTAGCCTTTTTTCTTCCAAATTCTGTGTATTTTTAACCATAGTCTGTCTAAATTTCTATCTCATAAATAAGGGAGTGGGCAGGCAACTGCTCTTATATTTAATGGATAGCATTTTATTTCAAGAAGTGGGCTAATGCCAAACTCCTGGCTTGTCTAGGGGTAAGGAAGACATAAGTTCAAGTCCTATCTTTAACAACTACTAGCTGTGTGACCTTGGGCAAGACTGTCTCTCAGATTCTTCTCCAAGATTATAAAATGCAGAAAAACTGGTGATATCCATTAGCAGAGAAAGTTTCCTCAAAAGTGGTTCCCAATGCCAATGAAGTAAAAATCTAGTTTGTGAGTATGTATGGGTGTATATGTATGTGCTTATGTTTAAGTGGTGGATAGGGTGGTCTTATGAGTGGACTGAGTCAAGAGATATTCTCTTGGTCTAGTTTGGCCTGTGAGATCAAGCATAGTCTGGACCTCAGATATCCACCCTGCCACTTATAAATGGTATATCAATAACTAATTTGAGGCCCAATAAAATAATTAACAAAGAAGAGAGAAGTCACCTTATCACTTTTTTTCCCTTCTCATTGAGTGAATGAGATTTGGAGGAATCAATAGGTACATTTTCTTTTCAATATGTTGGTTGGTTTAGCAGAGATGTTTTCCCTCTTCTTTTTTCCTTGTTTTAAGAGATTGCTTTCTAAGAAGGAGGGAGAAGGATACATGGGAAATGGAGATATAAAAACAAAAAAATCAATAAAATGCATTAAAAAAAAGAAAGTGCATTAGAACTTCATTTCTTAGGATCTTTGAGAATAAAGCCCCAAATAAATAAAACTCTCTCACCCCCCCACACACACACACCAAGATATATTTCATACTTACTAGTTGCAGGACACAGTGCTAGACACTGTGAGATTTTATTTTTCTTTTAATAAAATTTAAATTAAGGTAGAGGTCTTGCATTCAAAGATTTTCCAGTCTTGTTGGAGGAAGCAATTATCATCTTAAGCCATTATCAGCTAGTGCCTTAGTTAGCAGCTGACACCTCAGCAGGGATTACTTAACTACTAGCTGAGAGCAAGGATAGTCCATTAGAAGGAGGGCAAGGGTATGACATGTCATGGAGTTTCTCAGAGGGACTGTTGATTAGAAATGTAGGAGAGCACCAGAAACAAACTCCACAGTGGAGGAAGCTCCCAGACACTTTGATTTCAAATGCTTTTGGAGAAAGAAAAACAAACATAAACTATCCAGGCCAGGAAAGATGTTCCAACTCCAGGGAACTACCCAGAGCAGATCTCAAGGCCAAGGCTACAAAGACCTTTGTCACTCTACTAATGTCAATTGTTTACAACTGAAATCTTTGCTCAATTAGGAAAATGTTTCCTTAGTCTGAGAATAAAGGGGTTCAGAGGCCATCGTATGGATGTTTGAGTACAAGGTCTATGGAGACTGGCAGGAACTACCACATCCTTTTCTCCCAGAAACCAACCTTTTAATAAGAACCTTCAGCTTAATGAGGTGGGTTTTTTGTTAGCATTTATCTATCTATCTATCTATTCATTCATTTATTTATTTATTTATTTATTTTGGGAGAGTATGGTTGGGGAAGACAGAGAGTATAGAGTCAGGTTTTCTTGAAGGGAGGAGAGAAGAGCAGAGAAAACATTCTTCTCTGGTCTTTGATTTCTAAGGGAGGCTCCTTAAGCAGCAAATATGAAGACTTTGGGTTCCTCAATGTCCAATTACTAGCTCATGACAGTAGAGAAATAAGTCCCTACATTATGTAAAAGTCTTCCCAACAGATCCAAGTTGTCCAATATATCTAGATCACCTAGAATAGGAAAAATGAAACCATCCACCTAAATCTGGTTCATTGGAAACATTTTCCTTTCATGGTCTCTGGGCCCCTCAACTGAAAGCCTGGGAACTAGGCATATAGCTTTTGCCTTAGACTCATGCACTGATCACAGAGGGCCATATGATTTTGCTCATTAGTGAGGTAGCATGGTAGGTAGTGGGGTGGACCCAGAGTTAGGAAAACCTGGATCCAATCCTTCTTCAATCTCTTACTAGCTGTGGGACCTTCATTTGAAAAATGGGAAGAATTTATATTCTCTGCTTCATTTATAATAGAGTTTCTCTGCCTCTGAATCAACTTATTTTAATCAGAATATTACCTGCCTTGAATAAAATGAAGGAAACTCATATTCTCTTACTTTTGATTTTTTTTTAGAATTTCTGTTAATGTTATAACCATTTTCCCAATTATCCAGGCTTCTGATCAGAGATTTTGTCCATTTTTAGTCCATTATTTATCATTTCCATTAATTAGGAAACTCATAGGCAAATTGCTCCAGGCTTGAAACGGGATGACACCCTCTTTTTCAATGAGAAAATTGAAGCCCCTGAGAAGAGAAATTTTTTGTCCAGGAGTAATGCCACAGTAGGCATGTCAGGTGGAAATCAAATCAAGGTTCTCTAGTCTCAAAACAAATATTTTTTCCATTATGCCTTCTCTTGAAACCTCACAGGTAAATAGATATTTAATACATGCAAGCACTATGCTGTTTTGTTAACCCATCATCATCAAAGTGTGGACAAGGAACAATGTTCAACAGTAGAGATAGCTTGGTTTGGGGGAATATTTTGTGCAGTGTTGTATGTGACTAATGTTAATATGATGGTTGGCCAGGATTAGGGATACATTCTTTTTTTTTTAGGTTTTTTTTTCTTTTGCAAGGCAAACAGGGTTAAGTGGCTTGCCCAAGGCCACACGGCTAGGTAATTGTTAAGTATCTCACACCGGATTTGAACCCAGGTACTCCTGACTCCAAGGTCAGTGCTTTATCTACCAGGCCTCCTAGCCGCCCCTTAGGGAGACATTCTTGACCTTGCAACAGAGAAAAGCTCACTGGTCCATGAAGAGATCAACTTTTGATCTCATTAACATCTAGTTCTACCCACAACTGAATTCATAATTGAACGAATTTTTTAAAATTATTAAATGCTTACTATGTGCTAAGATATTTGCTAAGTGCTAAGGATACAAGCAGAAACTTAAGAAGATGTCTGATCTCAGGGAGCTTACACTCTCATAGCAGAGACAACACATAAAAGAAATTTCAGCTCCATGGCAGTTAGAAAGATTTGGATTTCCTAAGGAATCAGTGACAGAGTAGATTGCAAGGCCCAAAGGTCCTCAGCTTAAGTCAAAGGACAAATCTGAAGGTCTTAAGTATACTGGCAGAGCAGATGCTAAGGCCTAGAGACCTTAGGAGAGAGGAGTTACAGGGCAGATGGCAAGATGTGGTGATCTTATATCTCATTGGAGTGAATAGAATTATTAATTCCTATATCATCCAAGACATTTGGGCAATCAAGCCCCTGGAGGTATTCCAGGCAGCTCCATGGTGGGGGGAGGGGCAGTATAAAAGGAAGGAGAAAGGAGAGGATGACTCCAGGGGTTCCACTCTTCCCATGGCAGGCTAGTCTTAGAAGTTCTGGGTATCCAACTAGGGAAAGGGAAAGGGAAGGCAAGAGGCATAAAGCATTTACATTTGCCTATTTTCCTGAATGGTTTCAAATGAAAATGATTAAATGCAATATTTCTAAAGGGTAAAAACAAATAAAATAAATAAATCAAACAAAAAGTATGATAATATGCCTAAGCATTTTTAGAACCATGATTTTAAAACTAGAAGAGATCTTCCATGTCATTAAGCAAGCTTCTTTTTTCTTTATTAAAATAATACATTTTACTTTCTTTTCTGTTTGCCTTTCTTTGCCCTTTATTTAAAAAAAACCCAATCATTTCTAGATGTGCCACCCACTCCCCTTCCTCCTCCGCATCTAATATTCATCTCTTTCGTTATAGTAAAGAAAAAAGCAACTATACCAATGAATGTATCTGAAAGTGCTTCTGTAGTACTTTACCTCTCAGTCAAGAGGAGGGTCTTCTGTTTCATGATGGATTCTGTAAAACCAATATCTGTCATAATAAACACTGAATGTTCAGCTTTCTTTTAGTATCCATTTGTGTATATTGCTATACTCAACCCACTTATTCTATCAACCTAGAAATTGAGAATTGGAAAGGTTGAATGATTTGTCCAAGATCACATTCAAAATTGATGGCAAAATCAGCATTCAGACCTAGGTCGGAAAACTCTGAAGTTAATTTTATTCTCCTTTGGCAATACCACACAGCATCATAAGGTTCTTACCAGCTGGTAAAATAGTTTTGTTTGAAGGCTTCCCACATACAGACCTAAATTTGTCCTTCCTAGAAAGATATATGAATTCAACAGCCTTCCTAGACTTTCAAGGGAGATTTCAGTTGATCAACTGAAATTGTCATAACATTATAGATCTAGAACTAGAAAGTATCTCAAAAGTTTTCTAATCCAGTCTTCTTGTTTTATAAATAAACCACCTAAGGCCCTTGATGGTTAATAATTTGCTCAAGTTAAAATAAATGATCAGTATCAGAGGGAGATTTGAAAAAAATGCTTCTGAGTCAAGAACCAGCCAATCATTTGGTGAATTAAGAAGCCTTTGGTGAGTGTTTGCAATAGATTGGGTATTATATTAATTGCTCAGGACACACACACACACACACACACACACACACAAACTAAACTAAAACAAAACAAAACATAAAAACATAGACCCTGCTCTCATGAAGTGAAGATTTCAATGAGTGAGACATCATGTAAATATCTAGGTACCCACAAGTTATATATAGAATATAGGACTGTATTGAAATGGGAAGTCATTAGTAACTGGAAGGACCCAAGCAATGTTTCCTGTAGAATGTGATTTGAGCTAAGTCTTGAAAGAAATCAAAGAAACTAAGCAGAGTACTCCATGCAAATGCACAGAGATAAGAGGAGTGCAGAGTATTTGAAGGGGAGTAAGGTACAATGAAGATGGAAAGATAGAAGTTTAAATCCTAGGCAGAGAAGTTTATATTTGATTCTGGAGGTAATTGGCTACTGGAGTTCCTTGAGCAGAAAGAAACCAAGGTTAGATCTACTTATGCTTTATAAAATTCACTTTGTCAGCTGAGTGGAAAATGATTTGGAGTGGGGAAAGAGTTAGTGAGGCAAGAAGAATAGGGAGAAGATAATGAGCTCTGTTTAGGACATGTGAGTTTGAGATGGTTGTGGGATCATTGTAGCACAGATAATAAGCTCCAGAGGTGGAATGTTTGAGATGAACAAAAGATGGTTTAAGATATCTGACTACATCTCAGTAGAAAGACTAGGACTTCGTATATAGATGTAGGAACCATCTGCATTAAGATAATAATTGGATTGCAAATAGCTGATGAGGTCACCAAATGAGATAATATGATAAAAAGACAATAGAGCCAAGGCTAGAGTCTTAGAGTTCACCTACAGTTACATCTACAGGATGTGATATTGTTGAAGAACAAGTGACTAGCTTAGAGAATGAATGGATGAACAAGTAGGGGAAGGAGTAAGAGAGAACAGAGTTATGAAAACCTAGAGGAGAGATCCAGAAAGAGCTGATAGTAGTAAATCATGCAAAGTTTAAGGCAGTCAATAAATATTTGAGTGCCAAGAGACTATGCTTAATGCTAGATACAAAATAGGCAAAAGCCATTTTTTTTTCCTCAAGGAGCTCACAATCTAATGTGAGAGACAACATATAAACAAGTTACATACAAACAAGCTATAAATAGGAAATAACAGGAGGAAGGTACTAGAATTAATGGATGTTAGAGAAGGCTTCCTGTAGGTATGATTTTATTTGGGATTTAAAGGGAAGGTAATAGGCAGAGATGAGGAAAGGGAACATTCCAGTCAGGGATACAACCAGAGAAAATAATAAGAGCTGAGAGGTGGAGTATCTTATTCCTAGAAAAGTAAGGAAACTAATCTGACTAATCCAAAGACTATATGATAGAGAGTAAAATTTAAGGATACTAGTGGTGCAGTAGATAGAGTACTGACCCTGGAGTCAGGACATTCTCAGACACACTACTTATTTAGCTGTGTGACCTTGGGCAAGTCACTTAACCCCATTGCCCTGCAAAAAAATAATACTATAAATGTAAGAGAGAGTGAGTTTATGAATGACTTTGAATTTTTATTTCTTCCTGGAGGTGATTGGGAGGCACTGGAGTTCACTGAGTAGGGAGTAGAGGTCAGATCTGAGATTCAGATCAGGTTTGAGAAAATGTTATTGGATTTGGCAATTAAGAGATCATTGTTAACTTTGAAGAGAGTTGAATCGGTTGAATGATGAAGACATAAACAAGATTCCAGGTAGTTTAGAAGAGAATGAAAGGAAAAGTGAGGGAACTGATTATAGATGATTTCCTCAAGAAGTGTGGCCACAGAGGAGAAGTAAAGAACTAATGCAGAGATGGGCAAAGCAAGGGAGAGTATTTTGCTTTTCCTTTTTTCTTAAGTATAAGGGAAATAAGGGCATTTTATAGATAGCAATGAAAGAGTTAATAGAAAGAGGTTGAAGATGAGAAAAAAAGGTGGATGATAATTGGGGCAATGTATTAGAGAAGCCCAGATGAGATGGGATCAAAGAGGTAGAAAAAAGGGGTATTCCTTGGAAAGGAAAAGGGCCACCTCTTCATCTGAGATAAGAATTCAGGAGAAAGTAGTAGAAAGAGGATATCTGAATGGCATGAGATGAAATATGAGGTAAAACCTTAAACTTGAAGAGTAGAGATGGGAAAGGTAATGAGAGTCTTGAGAAAATTTAGGAGAAATTAGGCACTGTTCCAGATCCTCTTCTCTTCTCCCTTTATACTACTTTATTTAGTTTACTAGGTGTTGCTGTAGATAGAGCACCAGCTTTGGGGTCAAGAGGACCTGTTCATATCTGGACTCAGACACTTGACACTAGCTGGGTGACCTTGGGCAATTCAGGGTGCCTCAAGTTTAAATTTAGGAGAAATTAGGCACTTAAGAGGAAATTTAGAATAGCTGTTATAGAGTGGAATAGTAAATGCTTTTATAGAATTTTGCCTAGCTGCAATAAGGGTATAGATTAGTTAGATGGATGCATAAATACACAGATAAATTAGAAGGTTGAGATTAGATAACATTGTAGAAATAAAATTGTAGAAGACCTAGTCATCAAGATCTCATCATTTCTTCCTGCTTTGTTTAGAGGTGTATGATAGAAGTAGGCCATGGCTAGCACTTTGCAAGGGATGATCACAGACAAGGCAAAAAGGCAACTGAATTAAGTGGAGAGGATAGTATAGACTTGAATTAGTTCACCAGTAGTTTTAAGTAGGAACAGGAGGGGACTATTGCCAGTGCAAGGGAGATGGTCTGAAAAAGAACTGAGAGGGAAGGCAGTGAGAAGATGGTGATAGAAAACACTATAATGAGCTACAGTTCACACATTCCTCTAAACAGCTTTAGAAAATGTATCCTGATAGAAAAATCCAGAAAAAAAGTCACATTGAGTCAATTGTCCAGGACAACTAGAGAAACTAGATAGAGAAGTCTAGGAATGATGTTTAAACAGGAGCATCCACCCCAGGACCACTGCACTACCCATGAATAGGAGGTATACCAGAGTTATAAACTTGAACCAAGAATCCATACTTAGTCATTGATGCCAACTGGTAGCTTTGTTATCTACTAGCCAACCGAAAGTCACAGATCTTGAGCAGATTAAGAAATGGTCCTGCATAGGGAAGTTGCTTCTTGAGAAGTGAGAGCTATATATGGAGAAAGGAGAAAGTTCACAAACTAGTAACAGCACAATAGTGTGGTTCAGACCCCCAGGTCCAGAGCAGGGTTTCACTGTAAGCATCTATCTTAGCCCACAAAGGAATAGCAGAGTAGAAATCCTAAACCAAAGGAGAATCTACAATTGTCCCACCATGAATCTAACTGGCTGATTCTATTTAGCAGTATTGTCCTCTTGAACCGAGCCAAACCCAAATGAAGAACCTTTGTCCTCTATCAGACCACTTTAGACCCAGTGAAAGTTTGCATGTTCATAGTCTTTCCCTGAAATCTTATTAAAAACACAATACTTAATACCCCAAGAAAGCTGCAATAGAACTAGTACTCTATCCACTGTATCACCTAGCTGCTCCCCTTTATAGCATTTTTAAACTTTACTCCCTTTCTTCCCTCCAGAAATGTTGCAGGCTCAGACCTAACATCAAATCCATAGTTAGGAAGTTGATTGGAAGAATGGGCAAAAAAAGCCCCAAACCCCACCATAATAAACTATTACAGTGGCAAGGAAATTGAAAATACAAACACAGAAGAGAATTATTCTAAAACATCCATAAGCAATGGAACAAGCTTATAGAAAAAAATGGACCTTTAATAACAATGGAAAATGTCCAAACATTCCTTATGAAAAGACAACAGTTGAAGGAAAATTTGGAGTTCAAACACAGGAATTAAGAGAAACATAACAAAAGTGAATAAATATGGATAAATTACTTATATTCAAATATGGGGAAATGACATAGGTGCCTCCTCTGGTTCTTATCATCATCAGGTTTCATAGATGAAATCCAATTAGATAAAAGTTGAGAGAAGTCATGTTGTTATATCTTGGTGATCTTAAGAAAAAATGAAGAGAGAGGAAGAGGAATACACTGGTAGGATGAGGGGAAGGCGAAAGGAAATTATCTCAAGTAGACATCTGGACAAATAAATATTATGAGGAGGAACAGCTGACATTTGATCCTCACTGTCATTTGAACTTAGCAAAAGAAGGAAGAAAGCACACACAGAGCTGAGTTCAGAAATATATTTCAGTCAACAAGGATATAAGAGGGAAAAAAGGACAAGCAGCAGGAGGAATTCAAAGGGAAGATAGATTAAGAGAGGGAACAGTCCCAAGAAAAGGAAACTTGAAAGCAATCCAAAAAAATATATATAACTTTTTTTGAGGTGGCAAAGAATGAAAATCTGAAGGCATATTCGTCAGTTGTGTAATAAACACATTTTCTTATATAAATGTGGAATACTTTTGTGCTGAATTCTTATCAATATAAGAGTCCAAAGGACTAATGATGAAACATGCTACATACCTCCTGAAAGAGAACTCAGAATGAAACAACATCCTCTCATTGGATTCCTCTGGCTCTTTCCTTCCATTTTCCCCCTTAAAATCACCAAATCTTTTTCTGGATATTATCAATTAATTTTTTGAAATTGGTTTTTATTTGTGATGGGTTTTGTTTGCTGGGAATGGATGGGGAGAGGAAGGATCCAAAGATAGCTCCTGGTTGATTAAAGCAAAATTTATCTTTGAAAATGAAAACTTGGGAGATCAACACAGTGACCAATCACAATTCTTGAAGACTCATGATGAAACATGCTTCTTAACTCCTGACAAAGAGGGAATAGACTCAGAGTGCAGATTGAAGTATATTTTTCAAAACATGGACAATGTGAAAGTTTGTTTTGCTTGACTATACATATGTCTTGAGGGTTTTGCTTTTCTTGTTTTTTTTTCAATTAGAGAAGACTTACCTTTCATTATAAATTAAAAGTTTAATTTTTTTTAAAACTGAAAAAAGTGAAGGGTTAAAGGGAATGGAGATCATACTGAGGATGAAAAACAAGACTAAGAATCATAAGCTGTAGGGAAAGATGGAATGATAAAAGATGATTTCTGAGTTCATGAATATACAAGTGGAACACTTGTGACTGATGGCAAAATCAAGGTATAGTTGAGGTGACTTGGACAGTGTTTTGAACAATTGTGAAGTTCAGGTATTTAAGGGAGTATCAAGAACATGTTTATATGAGGGCAGGTGAGAAACTGTTCTCTCAAAGCTTACCAATAATCTCTTAGTTCTCTTTTCAAATCGTATTCTCTCAATTCTCAGTCTTCTTGACCTCTTTGGAGTCTTTGACACTGTTGATCACCTTTTTTTTTTTCTTTGATAGTTTCTTCTCACTAGGTTTTCAGGATCCACTCCCTCCTAATTTTTCTCCTACCTATAGGAACACTCTTTCTCTCTTTCCTTTGTTGGCTCCTCTTCCAGATCATTCCCTCCAACTGCAGGTATCCCTGAGGGTTCTGTTCCAGATCCTCTTCTCTTCTCCCTTTATACTACTTTATTTGGTTTGCTAGGTGGTGCAGTAAATAAAGAACCAGCTCTGGAGTCAAGAGGACCTGAGTTCAAATCTGAACTCAGACATATGACACTAGCTGGGTGACCTTGGGCAATTCAGAATGCCTCAAATCCAGCATCATCTCCAGATTTTTATCTGGTCACTGGACCCAGATGACTCTGAAGGAGAAAGTAAGATTGGTGACTAAATGCAGCACCCCCTTACTCAAATCCAGTTCATGAGTTTGTCATGGTATCAGTTCCCTGATGCAATGGTCTTCTTCAAAAAAGGATATTATCAACATCATCACTCCACTTAATGATTTGTTCAACTTTCACAGAATTAATTACCATCACTATGCTAATGATTTTTTTTAGAAATATTTTATTTATTTTGAGTTTTACAATTTTCCTCCTATTCTTGCTTCCCTCCCCCCACCCCCCACAGAAGGTAGTATATTAATCTTTACATTGTTTCCATGGTATATATTGATCTAAGTTGAATGTGATGAGAGAGAAGTCATATCCTTAAGGAAGCAAAATAAAGTATAAGAGATGGCAAAATTACATAAGACAAGGATTATTTTTTCCTAAATTGAAGGTAATAGTCTTTTAGTCTTTGTTCAAGCTCCACAATTCTTTCTCTGGATACAAATGGTAGTCTCCATCACAGATAGCCCAAAACTGTCCCTGATTATTGCACTGATGGAATGAGCAAGTCCATCAAAGTTGATCATCACTACCATATTGTTTTTAGGGTGTACAATATTTTTCTGGTTCTGCTCATCTTGCTCAGCATCAGTTCATGCAAATCCTTCCATGCTTCCCTGAATTCCCATTCCTCCTGGTTTCTAATAGAACAACAGTGTTCCATGACATATACCATAGTTTGTTAAGCCATGTCCCCAATTGAAAGACATTCACTTAATTTCCAGTTCTTTGCCACCACAAACAGAGCTGCTATGAATATTTTTGTACAAGTGATGTTTTTACCCTCTTTCATAATCTCTTCAGGATATAGATCTAGTATTGCTAGATCAAAGGGTTTGCACATTTTTGTTGCCCTTTGGGTGTAATTCCAAATTGTTCTTCAGAAAGGATTATTTCATAGCTCCATCAACAATGTAGTAGTGTCCCAGATTTCCCACATCCCTTCCATCATTGATCATTGTCCTTTCTGGCATATTGGCCAGTCTGAGAGGTGTGAGGTGGTACCTCAGAGATCCTTTAATTTGCATTTCTCTAATAAGTAGTGATTTAGAGCAATTTTTCATATGACTATGGATCGCTTTGATTTCCTCATCTGTAAATTGCCTTTGCATATCCTTTGACCATTTGTCAATTGGGGAATAGCTTTTTTGAAAATTTGACTCAGTTCTCTGTATATTTTAGAAATAAGTCCTTTGTCAGAAATATTAGTTGTAAAAATTGTTTCACAATTTACTACATTTCTTTTGATCTTGGTTACAGTGATTTTGTCTGTGCAAAAGCCTTTTAATTTAATGTAATCAAAATTATCTAGTTTGTTTTTAATGATGTTCTCCATCTCTTCCTTGGTCATAAACTGTTTCCCTTTCCATAGATATGACAGGTAAACCACTCCTTGATCTTCTAGTTTGCTTATAATATTGTTTTTTATGTCCAGATCCTATGTCCATTTTGATCTTATCTTGGTATAGGGTATGAGGTGTTGGTCTAATCCAAGTTTCTTCCATCTCGACAAGAAGTCTATGCTAATAATTTTCAAATCAACGTTTCTTGTTCCAATCTCACTGCTGACCTCCAGTCTCATATATTCAACTACCTTTTAGACTTCTCAAACTGGATATCCAGTAGTCATTTTAAATTCTATCTGTCCAAAATAGAACTTCTCCTCTCATTTCACAATAACAGTAAAGGGTCCTGCTGTCTAAGACATTCTTTGACATTCAAGGTTTTCTATAACTTAGTCTCCTCCTACTTTTTCCAGTCTTCTTACACCTAACTCCCTAATACATACTCTGAACCAGTAGCACTGAGGTCCTGACTGTTCTATGAACAAGGTTCTCCAATTTCTTGACTCTGAGCATTTTTTTGGCTGACCCCTGTGCCTGGAATGCTTTCCTTCCTCTAATCTGACTAGTAACCTCTATGACTTTTCTTAAGACCCAAATATAATCTTACCTGCTATAAGAAAATTTCCCCAATCCTTCTTAATGCCAGTGCCATTATTTCGTGATTAACCTGTATAAAGCTCACTTTTTATATATTTGTTTGCAAGTTGTCTCCCCCAATTAGATTGTAAGCTCCTTGAAGATAGGAATTGTCTTTTTGCTCTTTTTGCAAGTCCAGTGCTTAGCATAATGGGGTATTTAATAAATGTTTATTGATTAATTGAAAAAAGAAAAAGAATTGAACCAGTTACTAAAATTGCTGAGAAAAAAACAGAGAAGGGAATTTCTGATTACCAGGTCTTGAGTTTGGTGATAAATTTGAATGGCATGAACCATAAAGGTGAAGGAGGTCAAGGCAGAGTTGGGAAGTAGCACTGGGGAGCAAGGAGTATTCTAAGCCCCCTACCATTAGCAATGAATGAGCTGAGGGGTATGAGAGAAAGTACTGAAAGTGTCAAAGGGATCTTATCTCTTTGAAGCATAGGCAATGGAAGGTGAAAGGAAAAAAATAGTTGAAGGTGAAAAAAGCCTGTCAATTATGGAGCAAGTATTAAGTAGACAGGTAGTGGGTAGTGTTCTGGATAGAGAATTCATCTTCCTAAGTTCAAATTTCAGACACTCACTAGCTGTGGGACCCTGGAAAAATCACTTAGACCCATTTGCTCAGTTTCCTCCTCTGTAAAATGAGCTAAAGAAGGAAAAGCAAACAATTATAGTGTCTTTAGCCAAGAAAACCCCCAAAAGATGTCACCAAGAGTCTTATATGACTGAACAAGAACAACTTCCAGTGGACGCATGGAAGGGCTGTCAGATCTAGAATGGGATATGAGAGAGTAAAATTGAGGCAAATATGTCTGATTTGCCCATAGATTATAGGGTGTTCAGAATCACCAGATGGGGTAAGTATAAGGAGCTGTGTATACATTAATAACTGAATGGTGAACCTAAGAGGGTTGTAGAGTGATTGTAGAGAAAGCTAATGATGGAGGCACAAGACTATTATTCAAGATCTACCCTTGACGTTCAGCCTCCTGACAGATATTTTGACACTGATAGGTGTTATATCCTGTAAGATCCAAGGAAATTCATTTAATCACAGGTAGGAATAGGAGGAGTTATGGGAGTCTAATTGGAAAACCAGGGTTTAATTATTCTGGAGAAGACTCTAGAGGGATGGTGGGGGGCAGGAAATAGAAGAAGTTTTGTCCTCAATACAATCTGTCAATGGAGAAGGTCCTGGGACAGAGTCCTACTAGGATGAGAGGAAGGCAGTGATGCTCCCCCACGTCTCTCCCTTTCCCCCAAGTAGGCCTGGGAATCTAGCAGGACCCCTGGTTGTGTTGGGTAGTGGGGGGTTTGAGTCAGTGCTCATCTCACTCTAGCACAATGACTCTCACTCAGATTCCCCAACAAAATTGCCTATGCGAGTTTTGAAGAACCCCACTGCTTTCCCAGCAGTTCAGCTAGGAGTCTCCCATTTTCAACTCTTACTCTTCTGTACTTACAAGCATAAAAATCCTTAATTGCCCAAGAGGGAAATGAGGCTGTATTTGGGACCCAGCTTTAATCTGCAGTGTTAGCAGGGTTGTATTTATTAAACATCAGTGAGGTGGTATCAACTTCCTGCTTAATGGACCTGGCCCCTACTGCAGGGATTCCCCTTGAGACAAGCTTATTTCCTACTCCAAACCCAACCTTAGAACTATAGTAGTTAATGGTATATGAATTGATAGTAGCATAAAGGACTAATAATCACCAACAGATCAAAATAAGAGTTCAAACATTTTTGTCCCCACAGGTAATGTGGGACTTCATATTTCTGAAGGCTGAAAAAGTAACTATTCTGTAATCCAAATTGTCACAGAGGGAAGAAAATGGATTAAGAGTCAGGGGACCTCAGTTCAAATCCCAGTTGTGCTAGGACCTCTGTGACTTTGGACAGATTAGTTCACTTTCTGAGCTTCAGATTCTCTCTGGAAAAATGAAAGTACTAAAATGAAATTAGGAGGTATAATGGATAGAGTGGCAGAATGGAAACTCATCTTTATGAGTTCAAATCTGGTCTCAGACACTTAGTAGCTGTGTGGTATTGGGTAAGGCACTTAACTCTATTTGCATCAGTTTCCCAGTCTGTAAAATGAGCTGAAGAAGGAAATGTCAAACCATACCAAGAAAATCCCTAAAGGGATCATGGAAAGCCATATACAAGAGAAAACAACTGAATAACATCTTATGTTATTAATTTAATGACTTATTGGCAACTCTTAAAGTAATCTTTTTTGATGTTATTCAGTTATTCATCCAATTCAACTAATGCTTTTTTGTTAAATTAAATTCCTACTACAGACAAAGTTTAAAAAATAAACCTGCCTTCAAAGAGATTTTATTCTACTGGAGGAATACAATTTATACAGAAAAGGAAAAATGAAAATTATGCAAAATACCTTCAGAAATAGAATGCTTTTGTAGGAGAGATGTCTGCTTGGATGTATTTGGGAGAAACCTGGGGGGTCAAAGGTAAGGAGGGGTTAAATTTCAGGAGTGGGAAACTTTTATAAAGGGATAGAGGCAAGAGAAGGAATAAGATGTAGTTTGCCAGTCAATCTAGAATGGAAAAACTAGAGGAAGTCATATTGTGATAGACTTCAAATGCCACACTGAGGCTTGGATCATATTCTACTGAAAATAGGGATCTACTAGAGATTTGTTTTATAGTTTTCAACTTTCACTTTTTGTAGGATTTTGAGTTCCACATTTTTCTCCTTACCTTCCTTCCCTTTCTCCTCCCTGTAACAGTGAGGAATCTGATATAGGTTAAATGTGCAATCATGTTATATATTTTTTTTATATTAGTCATGTTGTGAAAGAAAAATCAGAACAAAACAGAAAAAAACATGAGAAAAGAAAAAATATATAGCAGTTTAAAAAAGTGAAAATAGTATGTCTTGATCTGCATTCAGATTTCATAGTTTTTCTCTGGATGGGAATAATATTTTCCATCACAAGTTCTTTAGAATTTTCTTTGATCATTATATTGCTGAGGAGAACTGTGTCCATCATAGTTAACCATCATGTAATGTTGCTGTTAAGTAAACACTGTTCTTCTAGTTCTGCTCACTTTACTCAGCATCAGTTTATGTAAGTCTTTCCAGGTTTTTCTGGAAATAGTATTCCATCACATTCATATATCACAATTTGTTCAGCTTTTGACCAGTTGATAGGCATCCCCTAAATTTCCAATTCCTTGCCACTAAAAAATTGTCACTATAAATATTTCTGTACATGTGAGTCCATTTCAAACTTGTGTTAGCAAAGAAGTGACATGGTCAGATTCTGTTTTAGGTTCACAATTTATGAGGATAGATTGAAGAGAGGAGAGGTTCCAAGCAGGGAGAATAATAAGGAAGATTTTTCATATTCAGATAAAAGATGATGAGGAATTAAAGTAATAATAATAGTTATTATTATTATTAAAATAATTAGAGTTGCTATAATTTATATAGTCCTTTAAGGTTTGCAAAGTGATTTATAAATCTCATTTTTTGCAATAACCTTGAGAAGTAGGTGATATTATTATCCCCTTTTTATAAATGAGGAGTCTGAGGCAGGCAAAAGATAAGTAATTTGCTCAGAATCGCAGAACTAATAAGTGTGTAAAATCAGACTTCAACTGGTCTTCCTGAATTCAGATTCAAAATACTATTCACTGAGCTGGATTTAAACTCAAGTCTTAAAGATCAATAGTGAAATAGAAACTGCTTGGAGACAAGGGGATGTGAAGTATGTTAAGATGGAATTGTCAAGATAGTTATAGAAGATGAGGGGGAAAGGAAGAATTAAGGATGACTCCACAACTACAAATCTGCGTGAATAGAAGGATACTCTCAGCAGTAACAGTGAAGTTTGACATTGTTAAGGGGGAAACATAGTGAGTTTTGAACATATTGAACATGTTAAGTTTGGGAGTCTATGATGCATTCGGGTGGACTCACTGTGCAGAGAATACAAAGAAGGTAAAAGACATTTCTAGTCTTCAAAAAACTTGCAATATAATGAGGGAAGATACATAAAAAGAAGCTTAAAAGGGGTGGGAGAGGGACTTAATGAATTCCTGCAGCTAGGTGAATAATGATGGTGAGATATATGCCCAGGACCCCCTCCTTAAACATTTTTTGTAAGATTTTGTGTTCCACATTTTTCTCCCTACCTTCCTTCCCTTCCCCCTCCCCATGAAAGTGAGGAATCGTAGGTTAAACATGTACAATTATGCTAGCCATATTTCTATTTGTCATGTTGTAAAAGAAAAATCGGAACAAAAGGGGAAAACATGAGAAAGGAAAAATATATAACAGTTTAAAAAGTGAAAATATCATGTCTTGATCTGCATTCAGATTTCATAGTTCTTTCTCTGGATGTGGATGATATTTTTCCATCACATGTTCTTTAGAATTGTCTTTGATCATTATATTGCTGAGGAGAGCTATGGCTATCATAGTTGACCATCATGCAATGTTCCTGTTAATGTAAACCATGTTCTTCTAGTTCTGTTCACTTTACTCAGCATCAGTTCATGTAAGTCTTTCCAGGTTTTTCTAGAAATAGTATTCTATCATATTCATATATCACAGTTTGTTCAATCATTGCCCAGTTGATGGACATTTCCTAAATTTCCAATTCTTTGCCACTAAAAAACACCACTATAAATATTTCTGTATGTGTGAGTCCTTTTCTAAGGACTTATTTTAGTAAGGAAGTGATGCGGTCAGATCCTCCTTATATAAAGGATCTGGGAGCAGCTCTCCTTTATTGACACTCTGTCCTCTCCAAACAGAGAGAGGGAGCAGTCTCAAATGACATATCAGGGTTGATGTCATCTTGCAGGATGATGGATTTTTAGAGATCATGAAGTTCAAGTAAGCAACCTGTTGGGAAAGGAAGAACTTGGAGCAAACAAGAGAAAAAGGGATGATCAAAAGAGGTCTTAAGATTTGCATTAAGATAGAACAGGAGCTTGTGGTAGATGACTTCAATTTTCTTAGTAAAGAGGTTATATCCCCTAGTGAGAGAAAGTGGGGAAGAGGTAATTTAGGAACTTTGAGGAAAGTAACTTTATAATAATCCATGGGTAGAGCATATAATAAAATCAATCAGAGAAGGAAAAAAAAGATTTTCATTAAGCATCAATAGCCCAGTTGAGGTCTAGATAGCAGATTTGTAGTGAACATAGTAGGCAAGGTAATAATGGAATTCCTAGATCCATTAGAATAGAATGAACCAACTCCTGTTTGAGTTGACTAAAAAGAATACAGTACCACAGGATGTGGATGTGGAATCCTGGACCATAAATCTCAGAAGGGACTTTTCCCTTAGAGTGATGTGTGCACATTGTCCTTGGATGAACTTATGACAAAAACAAACCTATCATTATCAAACATTAATGTCAATCAATTAATATCAAACATTAATATTCCCCTGAATAGGTTTTTCTATATGCGTTCTGGGTCCACATGTGCAGTTCCACCAAGGCTATGTGACCCTCCTCTGAACAATAAACTCCTCTCTATACAGCAAAATCAACTGTGAAAAAACACTTGCGGAGGTGGCTAGGTGGTACAGTGGATAGAGCACTGGCCCTGGAGTCAGGACTACCTGAGTTCAAATCCAGCCTCAGACACTTAATAATTACCTAGCTGTGTGACCTTGGGCAAGCCACTTGACTTCATTGCCTTGAAATAAATAAAAGACAAACACTTGCCCTATATAAGCCCCTAGCTTAGCACCCTGACTCCCTAAGGGAGCAGAGTCCACTGGGGAGTGTGACCCACATGCTCCCCCATATAAATATTCTTTGCTTGACTTGGAGACAGTCTGTGAATCATAATTCTTTAGAGACAACGACATTGAATATGTGACCTTGGGAAAGCCACTGCCTTGGTTTCCTCATCTGTTAAAGGGGGGTAATAATAGCACCTTCTAGGATTGTTACCAAATAAAAGAAAGTAATAACTGTAAAATGCTTTGAAAGATCTATTTATTATTAAAAATGAAAAAAGCTTAAGTAAAGAAACAAAACATCTCTTTATTAAATTAGCTCTCTTAATGAGTAGATATTATAGATTTTTCAAATATTGTGTTGCTTAAAGTGAGACACATATACAACTCAATATTGATGGTCAGGCCCCTCAATCTAAGAAGAATCAAGAAAATATTTCAAGTGGGGAAAAATAATGTTCTGAGTATGGAGAAAAGCCTGACCTATCCTAAGTAAAACTATTCTTTTGGTCTTGATGTTGATGTTATTATTATTTTTTTTAATTAACATTAATTTTCTCTCTTTCCAACCCCCATCCCACTACAAATCTGAAAGGAAAAACAAAACCCCTGTAACAAATATGCAAAGGCAAAGCAAATTCCTACATTGGTCATGTCCAAAAACAGATGCCTCATTCCTTACTTCTTTGTCAGGAGGTGGGGAATGTTCTTAATTTTTTAACATTGGTCCTCTTGCATCATGACTGGTCACTCAGTTAATCAGAGATAAATCTTAAGTTTTTCTATTTCCTTAGAAAAACATTGTGGACAGCAACCTTTCTCAGCCCCTGGAGAGCATGTGGAATAGAACTGAATTATAGCAGCTTTTAACAGAGTGGCAATTGCAAACAATCTTTGTCTTTGTTCTTCCTAATCTAAATTGAATCAAGGAGTGGGGGGTCAGGGGTGGTAACGTGATGGAAGTGAAAATACAGTACCATTTCAAACAGAAAAACGAAATCGTACTTGCCCAAGCACAGCCTTCAGCTTGCCCAATGCTCCATAAACTTCCAGGAAGGAGAACGAGAAAATTCTCTGGCTTAGTTGTTCCTGCAGGGGGGTGCCAGTGAAGAGGGGAGGCTCAGCTGATACCAAGGCCTCAAGGATTTTGGTGCCAGGTCCCTGTAACAAGATTAACAGGAATCTACTAAGTGGGAAAACTTTCTTGGCTGTCAGTGGCCCTGAGGTTTCAGAGGGACAAGGTGAGAAGCAACATAGGAAGTGAAAAGAAACCTAAATTTAAAATCATCAATAATGGGATGTAGTAATAGGAAGAGAACTTTTAAAGACTGTTAAGTGTCTGATGGTCAAACACCATCATTTTAAGATGGGGAAACCGAGGTTGTAAGAAGAATGGGAAAAGACTCACCTGAGCTAGGATAACACCACAGGTCTTCTGTTTCCAGGTGAGCTTCTAAAAAAGGAAGGGGGTTATTGCAGATGAAGGGGGTCACCCATCGCTGAAGGCCTAACAGCCAGGGCCAGTTTTATCTCAGGAGGAACAGACAACAATCAGAGTCATGGGATTTATCAAGGAAGATATAAACTCTTTGACTGACATCCAAGGCTTTCCATAACCTGATCAGCCTCCCTGTCATTTTAAACTTATCTTAATCCCCCTCATACATACTACATTTTGTGAAGGAAGTGTGGCATGTTGCAATGGTGATTGGTCCTAGAGTCAGAGGACATGGGTCAAATATTGATTCTGGTATTTACCATCTATTTGATCTTGACCAAGTGTGATCTTGATTTTCTCATTTAAAAAAGTGAATGAAAACTAGATGTCCCCTGAGGTCCCTTCTAACTCTAGAATTATTATTCTATTGTGAATTAATTGAGAAGCTAGTAGATCGAGTTCTGGGCCTAGAGTCAGAAAGGCTCATCTTCTAGAGTTCAAATCTGACCTTGAACACTTACTAGCTGTTTGACTCTAAGCAAGTCACTTAACCATTTACTCCATTTCCTCATCATAAAGTGAGCTGGAGAAGGAAATGGCAAACCCTTTTATTATCTTTGCTAGGAAAACCCCCAAAGGGTCACAAAGAGGCAGCAATGACTAAAAAAATGATTAACCAACAAAAATGACAATTGAATTGCAAACAAAAACTCAATAAACACTTTTTGGATATACCTTGGGAATAAAGAGGTAAATACTCTTATGAGAAGGCTGCTGGGGTTCCTTTTAATTTCAAATTCTTTAAATTTGAACTGTTTGGCCATTTTGCTTTATGGTTCTTATGAGTATAATTGAAAGGACTAGTGTGGTTATAATTGTAGTTCATGGTTACAGAGAATGAATAAATAAATTCCATATAGTACTTGACAAAAGTCTACAAACCAAATCCACATATATTTTGATTGGTCATGACATCAATGTCACTATCAACACTGACAAAAATGAAAGCATGGGGGATGAAATTTACTATATTAACAGATAGGAAATAACAGGTTAATAATTTGGAAATAATTTCAGAATTCTCAGTATGTATGCAATTGTATCAGCAAATAGTTTAAAGTAAAAGTCACACTAGTACTAAATTAGAAAAAATGAGTAATAAAGAAAAGTATACTACTAAAATAGCTTTTATTGGTTCCAATAAAACCTGTTTTGTGGATTGTTCTTGATTATGAAAAATGAGAAATAAAGGTATTGAATCTAAGTATCATGATTTTTGATTAGAGAACTTAAAGGGTTTTTACAATTAAAATTTAACCAGGAAATACTTAATCTCCCTTGCCAAATAGAGAGAATATCTTATAATGATTTACATTACAGTTTTATTTACAAAACAATATGGAAGATAACAGTAAAAGAATACAAAGAATAATGCTTCATCTAACAGTAAAAACTTGAGCAACAGAAAAAAGAAAGAGATAGAAAATAAGCCCATAGAAAACTGGCATGTAATGTCACTTAGCCAGATCGAGAGCATTAGCAAAATGAGAATGTAAAATGTAACTCCTTCCTCATCTCCCTTTGCCCCCCACCCCAAAGTAAGCTTCCCTACTTTCCTTCAGATCTTAGTTAAAATCTCACCTTCTGCAAGGAGTCTTTCCTCCTGAAAGGAAATACTTTCCTTCAAATATTTGAAGGAAATAATTTCTTTCAAATAAATCAGGGACTTCCTAATATGCAACCATGCCATCAAAATGTTACAAAATGATTGTAGCAAGAATATAGCAAAACAAATGGTTATGCTGTTGTAACAACTACTGCTATCCTTGGATAAGGTACCCTTAAGTTTTATCTGAAAAGACTTCTCTGAAATAGAAAAAGTCTTTGGTCGCTTCCCCTTGACTCCTTCCTTCTAAGAGCAAATGTTTTCTTATTCCAATAGTACATTCTGTAAGTTGCTTTTCAAATACTCCCCTTTTCTACCTTGACCTTATCCTCTATACTCCTCTTCCTTCTGAGAAATGCTTACTTTTCTATTCCAAGTTGCCTCAGAATGTTGTTGATACGATATGAACTTCAAGCAGACCTAAAAGGTTATAAAAACTAACTTTGCAAGCTGGACTGAAGCTGCTATTCAGTGAGAGTAGCCTTCCTTAACTTCCTAAGACATTTTTTTTTACTTTGATAAGGAGTCTTCTCTGAAGAAGTCCTATTCCTCTCAGTTGAGAGAATTTTCCCATAGCAGGCTCTTAATAAATACTTGAGTTGACTCTACTGATCTATTGCTTCCCAGTCTGTAACTGTATCAGAATAGTTCAAAGTAAAAAAATCACACTAGTACTAAATTAGAAGAAAAAATGAATAATAAAGAATAAAGTATGCTGTTAAAATAGTTTATGTTTGGTTCCAATAAAACCTGTTTTGTTGATTGTTGATATCAAAATGAGTGGAAATGAATGGATTGATAAAGTAAAATAGCATTAAATGGAAAAGTGTGAATTTTGCCAAGTCCACAAAAAAACTGTTTTTACATAGCTGTTTTACACACTTGTTTTATGAAAATTTAACACAATTTTTAGAAGTACAGGTTTATCTCATTTCATTGGTCTTTGTTTTATTGAGCTTTACAGAAGTTGCTTTTTTTAATAAATTGAAGTTTTCTGGCAATCTTGTGTCAAAGAAGATATCAGCACCATTTTCCCAACAGTATGTTGAAAATGTCTTTGAGTCATATTTTGGAAATACTCACAATATTTTGAATTTTCATTATTATTTTATCTGTTATGGTGATCTTTGATGCTACTATTGCAATTATTTTGGAGAGCCAAGAACCATACCCATATAAGAAAATGAACTTAATTTATAAATGCTGTATGTGTTCTGACTGCTCCACCCACCTACTATTCCACCCACCTGTCTCCTTTGTCTCTTTTATATTCCATGAAGCACAACAATATTGAAATTGTCAGCTGAAAACCTTACAATGGCCTCTAAGTGTTCAAGTGAAAGAGTCAATTCATGTGGCAAACTTCATATTGCCCTATTTAAAAAGTTGCCACAGCCACCCCAACCTTCAGCAACCACCAACTTGGACAGTCAGAAGCCATTGACATTGAGACAAGATCCTCCACTAGCAAAAAATTATGATTTACTGAAGGTTTATTAGCAAGGTTTTAGCAATAAAATATTTTAAAATTAATATATGTATTTTAGACATAATACTATGTTACATTTAATAGAGCATAATATAGTATAAATATAAATTTTCATGCAATGGGAAATCAAAAACTTCACATGACTCCATTTATTGCAATATTTGCTTTATTGCAGTTGTCTGGAACTGAACTTATAATTTCTTTGAGATATGCCTGTACTATCCCTAATTCTCTGCTTAAGACATGTCACAATAACCCTAATTGTTAATATTTTTCCCTCTCTAAATTTGTTATATATGTACATATATATGACATCTACATGTATGTGTGATATGTGCATATACCCAATGTGTAATACAAATCATACAAGTGCATTTTGTATATACTTTTCTATATCCATATTGTTTCCTACAGTAAAATGCATGCTTTTTTGAATGTAGACATTATTTCATTTCTATCTTTGTATCCCCCTAGTATATGCTTTATACATGTAGGTCAATTGAATCAATTCTAAAAGTTTGTAGAAGTTGCTGGTTCACATAATAAAGCCCTTAAAGGACATGGAGAAAATCTCAGTATTTCCTATTTCTAAAAAAAAATCTTTAAAGGAATGGCTTAGATATCTTTCAAAGGTGTAATTGATGAAACTATGAAAAAGGAACATATATACTTCCTCCTCTCCTGGCAATTCTCTAGCACTCCATATATTCATATTCTACAAAATTGATTGAGAAGAATAAAGAATTTAAGATTCAGTTTTGCTTATTGATTACATGCTTGATTCAGTAACACCAAATAAAGGCACATTCGTCCTAGACATGTCTTCCTTGCATATGTTAAGATAATACAAGAACCACAGAGATCTTTTAATCCATCTTTCATCTGATTATACATGTCAATTCAAGACATAACACGAGAAAACATAATCTCTTTAAAGTTGCTGCCAATGAGGAGTCTTGTGCAAAAAAACTCTATCTATCTATCTATCTATCTATCTATCTATCTATCTATCTCTATCTATCTATCTATCTATCCTCTATCAAAGTGGATAGAAAATACATATAGTCTGTTTATTTGCCATCTAGCTGCCATATATAGTTATGTATTCTATAAATAGCTGATGAATGAAGGGTCAGAAAGTTTGCAATTCCTTAAAAGTTCTTCTTTTTTCTCCTTCCAAATATGATATTGAATCTAGGAGACAGACGACACAAAGATATAGTTTCATGCTATGGAGTTAGTGCGACAAGTATATTTATTGAGCTATGGGATAAAAAAAAATGACTCAAAAAGGGGAAAATTGGAAGTCTTCAAATCTGGAAATTAACTGGTGAAAGGTGGAATAGCTATGTCTGGGAGGCTGTGATAAGATACAACTACATATGCTTCCTAGGTCTGTTTAAGATGTGTTTGCCCTCAGCTATGAATGTGTTTTTTGGGGGAGGGCAATTAAAAATATATTTTCCAGAATTTATGAAAGGAGGCTTGTCATATAAGTTGAAAGGAATGTAAGTGCTAGTTAGTATTCAATAAACATTTGAGAGAAGTAGAATGTGTTCACATGAATCAGTTTGTGTGTGAAGGAACATCAGGAGCTTGGAATCCTGGTGGTTTGTGTGAGACAATCATTATGGGTTGTGCCAGACAATCAATGTTGAGTCTGTTGTTTATGAGCTCAGTGGGTGTGAAGGGTAAGGGGAAAGATCTGGGTTGCATTCTGGGTCCTACTGTTTTCTCCTTCCTATCTTGTATGATGAAGAGCCCAAACAGATTCAAAACAATATAACAGATTTCAGTGGCAAATAACTGAAAGAGACCATACCTATATTCCTCTAAGAATTCCCTCCACAATATCACCAATAGGTTCTTATCCAGCATCTGCTTGAAGACCTACAGTGGGAGGTAACCCATCATTTCCCAAGGCAGCCTATTCCATTTTAAGATAGACCCAATTACTTTATGTAACATCTGAGATCCTCCTCTCTCATAAGTGCTCCCCCCCAAAAAAAATCATTGCATTAACAACAACTTAAAACCACAGTTCAAACCCATATATATGTAGTTTTGCTAGATGAATATGTTAGTTCAAAACAAATGACTTTTATTTAAATGGAATACCAAGTAAGATAAAATTTCCCCTCTACATGCACAAATGGAATATGATATCTCCCACATATTATGACATTCCCTGTAGCTTAAAGTCACACACAGAGGGAATTCATGGGGCTAAAGTGTTCGTGTGGTTAAGGAAACACATCTCTAATGCTGAAGGGCTAACAATTCTCTCAAGGGAAATCATTATGCCACTTTTATATAAGTATTATGACTCAATTCTCCAAGGAATTCCTATGATCTGTCTCTTCTGATTTGGCAGGCTGTTGAATTTCTCTATGCTACTATCTTCTGGGTTTCAGATTTTTAGTGTCATCTGCTAGGGTTTTGACTCTCATCTGCTAAGATGTAGAGACTAGAAAGCCTCTGGTCAGGGACAGGCTAAAAACCCTTCTGTGAGTCATCACACTTATTTAAAGTGTAAAGGACTGCAGACAAAAGGTGGTTAAAGTACAGTAGAGTAAAATTAAGCCTTGGCTTTTGACTATCTATATTTGATGCAGATTCAATTACTCCTTAGGGTTTAAAAAAATCTTTCAATAACCAATTTAGATCTATCCTATGTCCCCCCAAAAACACAATTCATGATCTTGCAAAACAGACACACACACACACACACACACACACACACACACACACACACAGACACACTTTTTGTTTTTTCTTTTTGTTTTTCACAAGGCATTGAAGTTAAGAGACTTATCCAATGTCACACAGCTAGGTAATTATTAAGTGTCTGAGGTCATATTTGAACTCGGATCCTCCTGATTCCAGGGCTGGTGCTCTATCCACTGTACCACCTAGCTGCCCCCACACACAAAAACATCTGTAATCATAGAGGAATCTTGTACTACAAAGGTCCTTTCACTCTCAAGCTCCTCTTCCATCAGTTGTCATGACAATTATATGAAGTTAGATCAAAATCTAAATGAAGAAATCAAAATAATTTTTCTCTATGTTCTTGAACATTGTTTTTCTGATATTATGCATGTATTTTTCATGCATGCATGCATGTATGTATATATTTATATATGTTTATCAACACCATCACCCTGGCTTTTGTCCTCCTAAGACAGTATACATTTATATGATGGCGCCTAATTGCAGTTTTGCAAAAACTTTCTCTCATTATTATTTCCTCTGACAAATCTTCCACAGGCAGCCTTTCAGATATTTGGAGAAAGCTCTCATGCTCCCTTGGTCTTCTCTTCAGCAGATTAACAATTTCCAATTCCTTCAATCATTTTCATATGATACAATTTTTGTGTCATCTCATCATTCTGGTCCTCCTCTTCTAAACTTGTTCCACCTTGCTGATGTCTTTCTTAGCATATGACCCAGAGCTGAGACTAACATGATTATAGGGCAGAACAGAAAAGAGTGATATTCTCCCTTGTTCAGGAAACAATGTCTTTCTTAGGGCAGCCCAAGAACATAGGATCATAAATATAGAATTCAAAGGGATTTTAGAGATCACCTAGTCCATACTGATTATTTCACCTATGGGAAAATTAAGGTCCATTTGGGATGAAATATGACCAGGGTCACATATGCAGGAAGTGGAAGAACCAAAATCTCTTTCATTTTCTTACTAGTTTGACTATCATGCCTTAATATTGATTGAAAATGATCATTGATAATGATCTTCCAGTTTCCACAAAACATTTTTCCAACCATATATTCCTCAGGAATAAAATTTATTTTTGAAATCCCAGTGCCTGACTCTACATTGATTACCTTCCAAATTTCATTTCATTCAACTCTATTCTTTCATCCAAGTCACTGAAAAGAAAAGTTGTACATTATAAGATCAAATATTCAAACATTATAAAATATGAATCTGAAGAGATTTTTAGAGAGCAGTAAGGATTCAGAGGAACTGTAATCAAGATCTACTTCTGATATTAATTGACTGTGTGATCTTGGGCAAGTCATTTACCCTATCGCTCTGTCTCTGTCTGTCTCTCTCTTATAAAAAACAAAAAACAAAGCTAATTTTCATTGATGCCTTCTATTTCTTACATAATCATAGTTATCCCCAATATTTGATAAATACATTGAAAAAGTTCAAAGACACCTGCAATGTTTAATATCTGTGAACCTCCCACCTCTATAAAGGGCTAAGTTGAGAGTATTCTCTCATATCTCTTCCTTTGAGTCCTGATTTATCTTTATAATTTATTGCACTCCATTTTGGTTTTATGATGTGGTTGGTTTTTTAACATTGTAGTAGTAATTGTGTATATTGTTTGTCTGGCTCTGCTTACTTCACTCTGTATCAGTTTATTTAGAACTTTCCATACTTCTGTTTTCTTCACCTGCATAATTTCTTATAGCACAGCAAATTCCATTACACTTATACACTACAATTTATCTAATCATTATCCTGTTAATGATCATATACTTTGTACCTAATTCTTTACTATCACAAAATATTTTCCTGTAAATATTTTGGTGTATACAGGGACTTTCCTCTTATTGGAGGCAGCTAGGTGGTGCAGTGGATAGATCACTGACCTTGGAGTCAGCAAGATGGGAGTTTGAATTCAGCCTCAGACATTTCCCACTTACTAGTTGTGTGACCTTGGGCAAGTCACTTAAGCCTGATAGCCTCAAATCTAGGACCATCTCCAGTTGTCCTGATTCATATTTGACTGCTGGACCCAGACAATTCTGGAGGAGAAAGTGAGACTGGTGACTTAGCACAGCACCCCCCCACCACTTAAATTCAATTCACGTGCTTGCCATGGTATCCCCTTCCTGATGTCATGATCTTCTTCAAAAATAAAGGACTAACATCATTATATTATTGATGACTTTGGGGGCGGGGATAAGCCCTGTCTTTGAGTCTTTGATTCAAAAAGTATGGACCTCTCAAAGTTACCTTTCAAAATGCTCGTAGCATTTCACAGCTCTACCCACAGTGTATTAGTGTGCCTATCATTCCACGATCTTCTCAACATAGATGGTTTCTCCATCTCAGCCTTAATTTCCTAATCTGTAAAATGAGGAAATTGAACCTGATGATCTCTAAGATCCATCCTAACTCTAGATCTATGACACCATCTTGCTTGTTATCACTTCTAATATTACTACTACACATATAGCTAGAGCTAGCTCAGTATTTTGGAGACTCCAAAAGAAAATGTAGAAGAGAAGAGCTATTAGGCTAACTATCAAACTGAAGATCTACAGAGTCATTGTCCTGACCTCATTGTTGTATACTTGTGAAATCTGGATAGTCTACCAGTGCCAAGCCTGGAAATGGAATCATTTCCATTTAGATTATCTTAGGAAGATTCTGAAGTCACATGGCAAGAGAAGGTACCAGACACCAAGATCCTTTCTCAAGCTAAACTGGCTAGCATTCTAATATTATTATTACAGAAAACACAACTATGATAGACTGGTCACATTGTTAGAATGCCAAACATACAACTTGCCAAAAAAGACTGTTTTATTGGAGATCTCATATAGGGCAAGTGCTGAGAAGGAGGTCAGAAGAAGCGGTATTGGTACACCCTGAAGATCTCTTTTAATTACTTTAGACTTGATTGTACAACATAGGAGACATTGGCACAGGACCACCCAGCACGGCATGCCCTCATGAGAGAGGGGGCTGAACTCTATGACAAAAGCAGAATTGAAGCAACTCAAAGGAAATGAGCTACATAAATTTAGAGTAAACACACCAGATGTTCACATAGTATTTCGAATTTGTATTGGGCTGATCAACATCAACCACAATTGGACACACTGTAATTTATCTCTAACATAGTGAAGTCATTTTGCTCTTCTTCAATAATGAAGGACAAGAACCAAACAACAACAACAATTACTACGTAGTAATAGTAGTAGTAGTAGTAGTAGTAGTAGTAGTAGTAGTACAATATAGCAAATTTCTTTCCATACTTATTCTTCAATCCTGAAAAAGTCCCAATAAATAACACTGCAACACTTACTTTCTCCTCTCTCCTCCAAACATTCTTGCTAAGTGTCCTTGAAAATAAATAGGTCAATTAAATTATTAAGAGTACTAATTGGGCTATCTGACAGGCATTTAATACCTTTTCTTCTTGCTAATCTAAATTAAATCTGAGTGAAAAGACAGTTAATGAGATGAGAAAAAAAATTTCCTTCCAACATGTTAAGGAGTGTGCAAATTTGAATGGGTGAGTTTGGTTTAGGGATACTGCTAGAGAGGCTCTCACATGAGAAAACATTTTTGAGTTCTAGTTGCTTATTTAGAACAAAGAGTTGTCTGTGGCATTAGCAGGTTGAATAACTTACCCATGTTCAAACAACTAATTTACATCAGAGAAATATGGATAATTATCTCAGTATTAGAAGGGACTTCATCATTAATCTACTATAATTCTTACCTGAAATAGAATCAATTCTATTGTGTCCAGATTCCAACTAAAGACCTCTAGTGATGAAGAGCAGTCTTCCAAGGCTTTATTTTTCAAAAAATTTGTTGCTGTTTTAAGCAGAGGCTTGTGATATAGGAATATTAAAGAGAAAAAAAAGTTGAATGGATTAAGATGGGGATAAAAAGAAAGCCAGATTCCTCTGATAACCAAGAGTTTGCATACCTTTAAGATAGCTATACCAGTGTCATGGAAGTTTTTATAGATTCATGAGTTGCTTCAAGAAATGGCATATTTGAGACTTCTGGCCAAGATAGTGGAGAGAAGACAGGCATTGTGATAGGTGCTCTCTCTTTCCCCTCAGAAATAACATGAGAGAAATGTCTTAACAGAAATTTGATCAACAAAACCCAGAAAGAGAAGCTAGGAGAAGATCACCTACCAAGAAGGTCTGTCTCAGGGGACCGTGGATGAACCTGGAGACAAGAGCAGAGGATCAGCACTGGGATGTCAGCTGGGGAAAGCCAGGGGGCCAGCCTCAGCCATAGAGACTTCAGTGAATGGCAGGTGTGAGATCCAACTTTAGCTTGTGGAATCTTTGGTGGGGGGGGGGGGGGGACACTAGGTGAAAGTGAGTTCCACCACAGAGTATCAGAGCATGCTTGGAGAACAACCAGTTGGGTGGGGGTCTTGAGCTCCATACTTTCAGCCTAGCCCTTTGCCCAGAACAAACAATAAACAACCCCCGCCTCCTCAGGGAACAAGAGTTCACTCAACAGAAAGAGATTAACTCCCTCTCCCCAGGGCCCAGCCCAGTGTTCAAGGTCAACTCAGACCCTGCTGCTAAGGACCTCACTCCAGAGAAAGCAACCAGTACCCCCTGCTGGCTGGCCCTTGGATTTGCTAAAACAAGTGAACAAAGCCTCTAGGGTCTTCAAAAGTGAACCTCTGAGAGCCAGCTCCCCCCCAACACAAAATAAAAAAAAAACAGAGAAAAGGGGGGGCCCATGGAGAAATACTTAGAAGGGATTGATTCTAACCTAGAGATATCTAGCACTGCTGAGGAGAATGTGAATTGGTCTACAGCCCAGAAAGACTTCTTTGAAGAAATCAGGAAGGAGTTTAAATATCAATTGAAAAAAATTAGGAAAAGAAACTCAAGAGAAAATTAACACATTGCAAGAGAAAATTAACATCATGCAACAAGAAAACAAATCCTTGGAAAATACAATTGGACAAATACAAAATGAGAATAACTCTCAGATCTTCAATTGGGCAAATGCAGAAAAGAAAATGATTCTCTCAAATCCTCAATTGGGTAAATGCAAAAAGGAAATGATTCTCTCAAAACTACATTTGAGCAAATAGAAAAGTCTTTCAAAAATAGACTGGACCAACTGGAAAAGGAGTTGCAAAAGATAAAGGAAGAAAAATCTTCTCTAAAAAAATGAATAGAATTGGTGGAAACTAATGACTTCATGAGAAAACAAGATTGTGTTAAACAAAACCAAAAGATAGAAAAAATGGGAAAAAAATGTAAAATACCTCATCAGCAAAACCACTAACCTTGAGAACAGATCACGACGGGAGAATCTGAGAATTATCAGCCTTGCTGAAAACATTGAAGTGGGGGGGAAAAAAGCCTGGACTTCATATTACAGGTTAGTTCTGGAAAATTGCCCTGATATCATGGAACCAGAAGGCAAAATAGTTATTGAAAGACTACATCTATCCCCTCCAGAAAGAGCTCCTCAAATGAAAACATCAAGGAATGTTGTGGTCAAATTCCAGGACTATCAGATAAAATAAAAAATCCTACAAGCCACAGTAAGGATTACACAGGGCCTGGCCCCAGCAACTTTAAAAGATCCAAGGACCTATAATGAGATATTCTGAAGAGCAAGGGAGCTTGGAATACAGCCAAGAATCCACTACCCAGCAAAGCTGAGCCTTTTCTTCCAGGAAAAAAGATGCACGTTAATGAAATGGGAGACTTCCAGGATTTCATCATGAAAGGACCAGAGCTAAATAGAAAATTTGGATATCAAACAAGAGACACATGAAAAAGGGGAAAAAAATGCTACACAAAAAGATGAAACTGGCTATATACCCACTTGGGAGAAAGAGTCTTTTAACTCTTGAGAATTATAACTCTATTAGAGAGAATACACATAGCCAGAAGTAATAAACACTCATAACTTTTCTGTGACTCAGATAGAATGATTTAAAAACAGTACCTCCTTAAAAAGGGGGGCAGTAAGGAAAAAGGGAGGTTGGAGGGAGACTGAATAGGGTAAATCTCATTATAGCAAGAGATGCAAAAGACCTATTGTAATTGAGGGGAAGAAGGGAGGAGGTGAGAAACACCTGAATCTTTATCTCATCAGACTTGGCTTAAAGTTAACTTAGACACAATTAATCAAGTTAAGAAACTTATCTTACCTTTCAAGCATTAAAAGGGGGAAAGTGGAGGGGGGAGGGGAGGGGGAGAAAAAGGGGAACTAAGAGAAGGAAGGGAAGAAGGGGAAATGGAAAGAGGAAAAAAAGGGAGGGGTTTGATATAAGAGGGCAAACACACTGAAGGTGGTGGTATTCAGAAACAAAACACTAGGGAATATGGATAAAGGGGGAAAAGGGGAAAAATACAAACAGAAAGAAGATAGCATGGAGGGCAATAAAGATTTAGTAATTATATCTTTGAATCTGAATGGAATGAACTCTACTTTAAAATGTAAGTGAAGAGCAGACTGGATTAAAAACAAGAATCCTACAATATGCTCCTTACAAGAAACTCATTTGAAGCAGAGAGATATATATAGAGTAGAGGTAAAAGGTCCTTGGATCTTTTAAAGTTGCTGGGGCCAGGCCCTGTGTAATCCTTACTGTGGCTTGTAGGATTGGAGCAAAATATATTTTGCTTCAGCTGAAGTAAAAAAAGCAGGGGTAGCAATCCTTATCTCAGACAAAGCAGCTGCAAAAATAAGGGAGGAAACTATATCCTCCTAAAAGGTACCATAGACAATAAAGTAATTTCTTTGGTTTTTTTGTTTGGATTTTTTTTAAATTTTTTTTGCAAGGCAAATGGAGTTAAGTGGCTTGTCCAAGGCCACACAGCTAGGTAATTATCAAGTGTCTGAGACCTGATTTGAACCCAGGTACTCCTGACTCCAGGGCCGGTGCTTTATCCACTGTGCCACCTAGCCATCCCAATAAAGTAATTTCAATACTAAATATGTATGCATCCAATGGGACAGCATCCAAATTCTTAGAGAAGTTGAAAGAGCAACAGAAAGACATAGACAGCAAAACTCTACTAGTGGGGAAACTTCAACCTCCTGCTCTCAGATTTAGATAAATCAAATCATAAAATAAACAAGAAGGAAGTTAAGGAGGTAAATATATTGTTAGAAAACCTAGATATGATATATCTATGGAGGAAACTAAATGGGGATAGAAAGGAATATACTCTTTTTTTCTGCAGTACCTGGCACTTGCACAAAAATTGACCATGTAGTACTAGGACATAAAAACCTATGATCAATTGCAGAAAGGCAGAAATAGTGAATACATCTTTCTCAGATCACAATGAAATAAAAATCATATGCAATATTGGGCCAGGGAGATATAGACCCAGAACTAATTGGAAACTAAATAACCTCATTTTAAGGAATGAGTGGCTTAAGAAACAAATTATAAAAAAGAATAAATTGTTTCATACTAGATAAGAATAATAATGATATAGCATATCAAAACCTATGGGATACACTCAAGGTGGCTGTCAGGGTATATAATATATCTTTAAATGTTTTCATGAATATTAGAGAAAGTAAAAAATCAATGAACTAAATATGCAACTAAAAAATTTAGAGAAAGAACAAATTAACCCCCCCAATTTAATCCCAAATTAGAAATTCTAAAAATTAAAGGAGAAATTAATAAAATCAAAAGCAAGAAAACTATTGACCTAATAAATAAAATCAAGAGCTGGTTTTATGAAAAAACTAATAAAATTGATAAACCTTTGGTCAAGTTGATTTAAAAAAAAAGAAAGAAGAAAACCAAATTGCTAGTATCATAAATGAAAAAGGTGAACTCATTACCAACGAAGAGGAAATTAAAATAATAATTTGGAATTATTTTGCCTAACTCTATTTCCATAAATTTGACAATCTAAGTGAAATGGATGAATATTTACAAAACTATAAGTTGCACAGATAAAATGAAGAGGAAATTTAAAAACCTAATCACCCTATCTCAGAAAAAGAAATTCAACAAGCCATTATTGAGCTCCCTAAGAAAAAATCTCCAGGGCTAGATGGATTCGCAAGTGAATTCAATCAAACATTCAAGGAACAATTGGTTCCAATTCTATATAAACTCTTTGGGAAAATAGGTGAAGACAGAACTCTAACTTTTATATGACACCAATATGGTACTGATACCTAAACCAGGAAGAGTTTAAACAGAGAAAGAAAATTATAGACCTAGCTCCCTGATGAATATAGATGAAAAAATATTAAATAAAATCTTAGCAAAATGATTACAAGTTGTCACTAGGATAATACATTATGATGAAGTAGGATTAATGCCAGGAAAGCAGGGTTGGTTCAATATTAGGAAAACTGTTAGTATAATGAATTATATCAATAACATGCCTATCAGAAATCATATGATCATTTCAATAGATGCTGAAAAAGCTTTTGACAAAATACAACACTCATTCCTACTAAAAACACTAGAGCATGTAGGAGTAAGTGATTTGTTCCTTAGAATAATAAGCAGTATCTATCTGAAATGATCAACAAGCATTATATACAATGGGGATAGGCTTGAGGCATTTCCAATAAAATGAGGGGTGAAACAAGGGTGCCCACTGTTACCACTACTATTCAATATCATATTAGAAATGTTAGCCTCAGCAATAAGAAAAGAAAAACAAATTGAAGGAATTAGAATAGGGAAGGAGAAGACAAAACTCTCACTCTTTGCAGATGACATGACGGTATACCTAGAGAATCCCAGAAAGTTATCTCAAAAACTACTAGAAATAATTAGCAACTTTAGCAAAGTAGCAGGATATAAAATAAAACCTCATGAATCCTCAACATTTCTATATATGACTAGCAATATACTGCAGAAAGAGCTAGAAAGAGAAATCCCATTCAAAGTAAACTCAGACAAAATAAAATAACTGGGAGTCTACCTGCCAAGGCAGACTCAAAAACGTTTTTTAAAACAATTATAGGGGAGGCTAGGTGATGCAGTGGACAGAGCACTGGCCCTGGAGTCAGGAGTACCTGTGTTCAAATCCAACCTCAGACACTTAATAATTACCTAGCCTTGGGGCCTTGGGCAAGCCACTTAACCCCATTGCCTTGAAAAATCTAAAACAAACAAACAAACAAATAAATGAATGAATGAATGAATAAATAAAATAAAACAATTACAAAACTCTTCTCATGCAAATAAAATCAGATTAAGATACCTGGGCAAGCATCAACTGTTCATGGATAGGTGGAGCTAATATAATAAAAATGACAATTCTACCAAAACTAAACTACTTGTTTAGTACCATACCAATCAAAAATTCCAAAAGATTACTTTAATGAGTTAGAAAACGTTGTAAATAAATTTATATGGAAAAATAAAAAGTCAAGAATTTCCAGGGATTCAATGAAAAAAAGCACAAAAGAAGGTGGCTTAGCCTTACCAGATCTAAAATTCTATCATAAAGCATCAGTCCTCAAAACTTTCTGGTTTTGTCTAAGAAATAGAGTCATGGATGAGTGGAATAGACTAGGTGCAATAGCAGGACATGATTATAGTAATCTGCTGTTTGATAAACCCAAAAACTCTCTCTTCAATAAAATCTGTTGGGAAAATTGTAAGTTAGTATGGAAGAAACTTAGGTTAGACCAACACCTTACACCCTATACCAAGATCCAAATGGATACAGGATTTAGATATAAAAAAATATTATAAGCAAACTAGACAATCAAGGAGTAGTTTACCTGTCAGATCTATGGAAAGGGAAACAGTTTATAACCAAGGAAGAGAGATAGAGAACATCACTCAAAACACACTAGATAATTTTGATTACATTAAATTAAAAAGCTTTTACACAGATAAAACTAAGATCAAAATAAATGTAGTAAATTGGGAAAAAATTTTTGCAACTAGTATTTATGACAAAGGATTTATTTCTAAAATATACAGAGAACTGAATCAAATTTTCAAAAGAACAAGCCATTCCTCAATTGACAAATGGTCAAAGGATATGCAAAGGTAATTTACAGCTGAGGAAATCAAAGTAATCCATAGTCATATGAAAAATTGTTCCAAATCATGACTTATTAGAGAAATGCAAATTAAAGCATCTCTGAGATACCACCTCACACCTCTCAGACTGGCCAATATGACCAGAAAGAAAAATGATCAATGTTGTAAGGGATACTGGAAATCTGGGACACTAATACATTGTTGGTGGAGCTGTGAACTCATCCAAACTTTCTGGAGAGCAATTTGGGATTATGCCCAAAGGGCAACAGAAAGGTGCATACCTTTAACCCAGCAATACCACTACTGGGTCTATACCCTGAGCAGATTATGAAAAAGGGTAAAAACAAACATCACTTGTACAAAAATATTTTTGGTGGCAAAAATTGGAAATTAAGTGAATGCCCTTCAATTGAGGAATGGCTTAACAAACTGTGGTATATTTAAGTCATGGAACACTATTGTTCTATTAGAAACCAGGAGGGATGGAAATTCAGGGAAAACTGGAAAGATTTGCATGAAATTATGCTGAGTGAGATGAGCAAAACTAGAAAAACATTGTATATCCTAACAGCAACATAGCGGTGATGATCAACCTTGATGGACTTGCTCATCCCCTCAGTGCAATAACCAGGGCCAATTTTGGGCTGTCTGCAATGGAGAATACCATCTATATCCAGAGAAAGAATTATGGACTTTGAACAAAGACCAAAGACTATTATTATCAAATTAGAAAAAAAAGTTATATTATTATGCAATTTTACTATCTCATACTTTATTTTTCTTCCTTAAGGATATGATTTCTCTGTCATTACATTCACCTAAGATCAATGTGTAACATGGAACCAATGTAAAGACCAACAGAATGCCTTCTGTGGGGGGGGGGGTGGAGTGAAGGAAGCAAGAATGGAGGAAAAAATTGTAAAGCTCAAAATAAATAAAATCTTTCTTAAAAAAAAAAGAAATGGGATATTTTCCCTCATTAAACATATACTGGATAGACAAAAGATTTTTGGTTAGGGTTCCAATTGGCCCAAATAGCTTATGAGGTCCTTTCAAACACAAACTCAGTGACTGTAGTAAATTGGGGATAGGTCCTGTAATCCCAAAGCACAGCCAACTAGACCCATGAAGGTTTGCATATAGCCAACACTTTCTTGAGAAATGCAGTAGGACAACATAGGTCTTCAGGAGTCCAAATGTCAAATACAGATGTAATAAATAAATTATTCCTTTGGGGAGATCCACCTCTTCCTGAATCCTGCTCTAAAAAACACCGCTTCTGATTGGCCTGACCTCTTCTTTATGGAAGCTTCAATTGCACATTGCTCTTTTGTTGTTCTTTCTTGTTCTTTCTTGATTTAGTCTTATTTTCCCAAGACTGTAACCTCTTAAGGAACTAGATCCTTTTTTTATACTCTTTTCTCTACCTCAATTAGTGTCTAACATAGAGTCAGCTATACATCATGTATTGCATAGTTCAGATCAAAGATTTAGAGCTGGAAGGAATCTTTTTTTTGAAGTCATTAAGGTTAATCTCTTCATTTCATAGTTGAAGAAAATGAGACCCCCAAGAATCTAAGTGACTTGCCCCAGATTATAAAGCTATTAAGCATCTGAAGTGGGATTCAAGTTATGTTTTCCAGACCCCCAGTTCAGTACTCAACCACTAGCACTCCCTGCCTCTCATGAATTGAGATCTATTTCAAGACTTTTGCTCTGAAATCTAAGGCATACAAAGATGTTATTGGAAGACCAGGGCTCTAGTAGACCAAATCCCACTGTTTTCTAGCTATATTACCTTGAACAAGTCATTTCCCTTATTTTGGGCCTCAGTTTTTTTTAATCTGTAAAATTAGAGTAATACCTGTCTTAGCAACACATTGTAAACAAGGAAGCATGTAGAAGAAGCAATGTAAAAAATACTGAAGAAGCATTTAAGAAAAAGAACAGAGAGGCATAAGGACTGGGCAGCTCACATACTCCATTTATATTTTCTCTAAGTCACAAGAACCCATACCCATGGAAGGTCCTCAATACATTGAGTAGACCACCTATTGGCAAGCCGACAAGGATGATCTGAGCAAAAGTCCCACAAGCATGGGAAGGAAGGGCTTGCAAACTTCATGGGAAATACTCACATATATGGGTCTGGCTGAGCTGACTGAGGTGGCTGAGCTTTGTTGGTCATTTTAGTGTTAATTTTGGAGATCAAATGACAATGGAAGAAAAAATGATTTGAAACAATAAATTGTTGATATTTATCTTAATATAAAGTTGTTTCTTTCCCTTACATATGATTTAGGTGGCTTAGAGAACCTTTAGTGAGAAAATTCCCTCTACCAAAGAAGATCCAAACTTGTATTGTAATTTTTGGTCCTAGAAAGATATAAGGAATATCAAGAGGTTAGAGATCAGAGTCACACAATCCGATGCTGAAGGCATGACTTGAAACCAGTCTCTCTTGACTTTCAGGCTTTCTCTCTATCCACTAGACCAGGTTGCCTCTAGTATCAAGCACTAGCGTCTTTACCTAGGACAAGGTAGTTTACAAACCCACAATTCCTCATTTCTGGCTTAAATAGTTGGCTCCTTGTGCCCTTTCAAAGGAAAAGGACTTCAGAAATAGAACCATTTGTACAGAAAAAGTTCACCTGACCATGAAAGGAAGATTCTATGCCATCTTTTCTAAACTTTTGAATTTTGCCTGGAACTCTCCTAGGGAAAGGTCAGAACTGGCAGAGGGAGAGAGGGAAATATATACTCTTAAAAAAAAAAAGAAGGATTCAGATTTCTCACAAATTCTCTATCTTCATGGCATTTAAGGCAGTTGACCTATGACCTCCAAAAGAAGGTCTCCTTCAGATCATGGAATATATATGTACATATATATATATATATATATATATATATGTATATATATATATATATATATATATCTGTGTATACACACACACACACACACACATACATAGATATATAATTATATATGTGTGTGTTTATTTTTTGTTCTAAATCTCCAACCCAGTGGGATTAGGGCAGAACTCTCAAAAATGAAAACTGGGTATGCATTCACTGATGAAATTAGAGAGAAACTGTGTCTCAGGAGGATTGGAGAGAAACAAGCAGTGAGCATATTTTGTTTTTTAAGGCTCACATTCAGAAAACAATTCAGGAATTTAACACCAAAAAAAATCACACATATCATTATAATGGAATATTATTGTGCTATAAAAAATGATGAGCAGTATAAATTCAGAAAAACCTGAAAAGATTCATAGGAATTGATGCAGAGTGAAATGAGCAGATAAAGAGAACATTGTACATAGTAAAACAGCAATACTGTAGCATGAACAATTGTGAATGACTTAGCTATTTTCAGCAATACAATGATCAAAGATAAACTCATGAAGAAAAATGCTATCTACACCTCCAGAGTACTAACAGCATAGCCTATATCAGATTGCTTACCATCTCAGGGAGGAGAAAGGGAAAGAAAAAAGGAAGGAAGGAGGGAAAGATAGAAACTGAAACTTAAAACTTACACAAAAAAAGGAATGTTAAAAATTGTTTTTATATGTAATTGAATAAAGTAATATTTTTTATAAAGGACTATACCACAAAGGTAAGTTATCAAAGTATGGAGAAAATATTTTATAATAAATCAATTAACAAGCATTTCATCAATACCTACCATGTTGGATACTGTGCTTAATGAAGTTAACAATTTAATAATAATTCAAAGCAAGCTAATGAAAAGATCACTTTTTAAACTTAAGTTTCAATTATATAATGCTTCACTTTTTAAAAGCTTGATAGAGAGTATTATTTTCATTATTGTTTTAAACCCTCAATTAAATTTTCCCTTGGATTAAGGCAGGTTATCTGTCGATTCATAAATGAGTCACATGTAGGTGGTCTTGCAGGATTTTGTTTGCACTATCCCTGTAATTACCCCAAACATTGTCCATATCCAATAAAAAACTTTCTCTTAAGTAGCAGGGCAAAATTTAGATCAGTCATTGATTAAACATCTATTCAGTATAAGCTAAGAATTCACTGAGCTAAGAGCTTGGAAGATAAAGAAAAAAGCAAAAATAGCCCCTATCTTCTAATGGAGACAATATATACATCAGTAAGCACCTACAAAATGATGTAATGGTGCTTATCCTTTGTTCTCAAGGAAGACCATGATACCAGGGAGTTGTTGGATTGAATCATGAGTGAATTAGATTTGAGTGAAGGAGTGCTGTGTTAAGTCACCACCCTCACTTTCTCCTTCAGAGACATCTGGGTCCAGGGGCCAGAGATGAATCAGGATGACTTGAGGTGACCCTGGAAGCAAGGCACTTAGGGTTAAGAGACTGGCCTAAGATCACACAGCTAGTAAGTGTCAAGTGTCTGAGGATGGATTTGAACTCAGGTCCTCCTGACTCTAGGGGTGGTACTCCATCCACTGAACCTCTGAGCTGCCTATATACAAAATACAATGTAATTGGAAGATAACTTTAAAAGGGAAGGCATTGGGGCAGCTAGGTGGCATAGTGGATAAAGCACCAGCCCTGGAGTCAGGGGTACTTGGGTTCAAATCCGGTCTTAGACACTTAATAATTACCTAGTTGTGTGGCCTTGGGCAAGCCACTTAACCACGTTTGCCTTACAAGAAAAACCTAAAAGAAAAGAGAAGGCATTAGCAGATGAGAATATTGGGGATATCTGGCGATATTCCTAATATATTCTTGAAATAGCTTCATCCTACATAAGGAATGTTTTGATAAGGCCATACAAGTAGACAAGACACAAAAGGCTAACTCACAAACAAGGCATCACCAATTAAAAGGCCAGAATATCACAAAATGAAAAATCTAAAAGTGAGGAATACAAGACAAATGCATTATGGCTTCCTCTATTAAAATCCCAGGAACTATTGTAGTAGAGACTGAAGGATACCCAAAATTATTGATGTTTCTGTTATTAATGCAGAATCTGGTGTCATATGTAGTCATGAAACTATATAGGCCTGGAAATGAAACATCCTAGAGACCTGGGGGTCCAGAGGCTGTCATGTCTCCTTCTTACATCTGTGGAATGTATCTTTATAGGTGACACTGAAGAAAAGTAGGACTAAGGATATGTAAGTCTACAGGTGGTTTTATTTCTCTGCTAACAGAAGCAGCATTTTGTACTTGGTGGTTCTTTAGGATAGAAAAAGAAGGAGAAAAAAAGGGAAAAGCCTTTCTTAAGTACATATGAGACAGGCACTTTACAAATATGATCTTTTTTTGGTCTTTACAATAATCCTGAGATACAGGTGCTCTTAAGAGGAAACTGAGGCAGAGGCTAAGTGACTTGTCCAAGGAAACCCAGCTAGTGTGTGAGGCTCGATGTGAACTCAGGTGTACCTGATTTCAGGCCCAGCACTCTAACTATTGAACAACTTCACTGATCATCTCTCCACAGCACTTTCTCTGTTTTGCAGGGGCTATAAATTAGACTTTCATCAACTCTGGAAAACTAGTGCAATGCCTTATACTTAGAGAGAGCTTCACAAAAGCTTTATTTTATTGATCCAGTTCTGTGATTTCTTCCATATGAGCTCATCCCAGTGAGGAAACCCTCTCCACCTAGGTGGGTTGTCCACTTATTGTCTGGGAGGAGAGTCTTGGGGTAATGAGACAATATGTACAAGAAGCAGGATTTGATACTAGGTCTTCCTGCTTCCAAGCCTAGTCTTCTATTCATTATGATGCCAAGATGTGTGAGGTGTTCAAGGAGGACATCTGGGGTGAGGCCCTGTAGAGCCCAAGTCAAGGCTGGTCATCCACCTGGTCCCCTTGTCCAATGATGGGATTCAAATAAATTAACAACCAGTTCTCTCCCCTAATGGCCATTTTAAGTATACAAAAAGATAAACTGAAAAGTAGTTTAATATTTCATGCATTTAATATTCAAATAAGAGCAATAAAAGAGGTTCACAAAAGTAGATTATGTTATATTTATTCACAGTAAGCAAATGTATTCTTATAGAGCAACAGCAGCCATATAACCACAGCAGCTAATATTGGAACATATGCAGAACCAAAACTAATTCTACCTATTCTTTTTTTTTCCCTTCTATTTCCCATGGCTTTTGACATGGGTGATAGAGTAACCCTTGAAATCTATATTTCCTGTTGGTTCATTGTGTCCCAGATTCCTATTGTTTACACCTTTCAGAGAATACCAGTGCACTCATAACATCTCAGGAGAATTTTGGGCATAACACAAAGTGAAAACAAATGACAGTTTATCACCCCTGGTTGTTTGGCACTTTTTATTTTTTCCTTTAAATTTTTGCAAGGCATTACGGTTAAGTGACTTACCCAAGGTCACACAGGTAGGTAATTAAGTGTCTAAGGCCAAATTTGAACTCAGGTCTTCCTGACTCCAGGGCTGGTGCTAAATCCACACAATGCTGTGCTACCCAACTGCCCTACACTTTTTCTCTTGGTGTTGTATGTTTGTTTACTGAAGTAACAAAAACTAGGGAATTAAAATGTAGTATTTCATCAAAGGAATAATGAGTTTTAAGAAATGAATAAATAAATATTACAAGCAGAGTGCTGTCAGTTTTTTCCCCTATGAACAGAAAATATTGTTGTGCAAATGAATGTTAAAAAAAGAGTAAGGAATGTAAATTTTTGATTTCCACATTGGGTGGCTTGCCCAGGCTCCCACCTTAGAGAGAACCCTGATTACAAGTGTCATTTTAACAACCAGTTCATCCAACTCCATATAAAATTAGGTATTATTTCTTTTGAACTAGTGTGATCTGACTGAATTTCCCTACTACTCTCATCTGTAGTTTCAAGAAACTATACAGCATCCATACACTGGTCAAACTGTCTTGGGAGATGGGGTAAATAGGGTGAGGATAACTAACAAGTATCAAATCCATTGGTTTGGTTAGGGGACGTCTAACCTAAGAATTTGAAGATTTCCCCTAATGACAAATATTTTTCTCCCAATGGCCAAAAAGGTGACTGAAGCAAGCACTATGGATAGCTTAGATCTTAATCAGATATCAATGAGGTCAAAATCATCCACTGCATTCCAGGCCAATGACAGCCATTCTGACATTTGTCTTGACACAGAACTTAAGTGACTTTGCAAGACTGAATGAGGCTGACTACTTTGTAAAAGCCTGTTTTATTTAGATCCAATTCATTCAAAAGTCAAGACCACACTGTGATGTCATTGGTCCTCTTCAAAAATGAATGATAATCCTGGAGTCAGGAGTACCTGGGTTCAAATCCAGTCTCAGACACTTAATAATTACCTAGCTGTGTGGACTTGGGCAAGCCACTTAACCCCATTTGCCTTGCAAAAAAAAAAAAAACCCTAAAAAAAATGAATGATGAACACAAATAGATGCCTTTAACAAGCATAAGTTTAAATCATTGAATTATTTTTCTGGCCTATACTATGTTTTCTGATTGCTATTAATAAAGAACAATAATACAAAAGTTGAATTTCTTTTCCAATAAATTTGTTAAATGATAATAAATAGTTATTTTATTCATCTTTTCAATAGTCCACAATAGTCTATGTAAAAAATTGGAGTAAGATAGAGGCTTGTCCTTGGACTGTTTCTATCTGAACTCCATCACAAAAGAAGATAAGAATGAGCTAATATATCAATATATCAAGGATCTGCAGTTTCAGACTCTAATCTCTCTTTAACATGATACATTGAATGAGAATTGCTATGTCTAAAAGAAATCATCACTCTGAAAACTTCCTGATGATGAACCTTTCTACAATTAGATTGGTGTTCTATGTTTAAAGTCTTACCAACTTGCTAAGACCTGCTAGAACTTGTAGCCTTCAGGCATAACCTTCAAGATCCCAGAATTATCCTCCATGTCATGATGAGGCATTAGAGAATGTTAATGAAGGAATAAATTTAAAAAGCTCACATTTTATAGCACTTATAGGCTACAAGGTTGTATCCTAGTTCCTAGGATATAGATTATTGAGTTTTACTGCTTCAATTCTTACCTTTTGCCATCTATCCTCAGACTACGTCTTCAATAATAGGATTCAAGGTTGGAAGAAATCTTAAACATCATCTAGTCCAGTGGAGTCAAATTCAAATAGAAATAGGGCCACTAATCTATATATAAGGATCCCAACTGGCTGCATTTTGATTTAGTTTTAAATTGTAATATTATATATGTTTAATTGTATTTTTATTGATTTTGTCATATATATGTATATATAATATAAAATGTATACATAAATATTTATGTATGTGTATACACACATACATACACACACACATACACACACAGATATATAAAATCTGCTTTGGACAGTCCTTGGGAATATTGTTATATAGTGTTTGACAACTGAATTCTAGACCAATCCCTTCCTTTTACAAATAAGGAAACAGAGACCAACAAGAGGAGAAGCAACTTATCAGAGGTCACAGAGGAATTAGCTGTCAGAGTCAAGATTTCAAGTTAGGCTTTCTGGCTTAAAAGTCACTACCATAGTTGCCTCCCTTGCTTCCCACTCTCCATAGAAAGCAGGAAAGAAGAGAAAGGAGTAGAGTGAGTGGTCATTTTGTAAGCATCTCTATGAATAGCTGGTATTGAAAGAGACCAAGTGAGGCTTAAGGTCTGTGAACATGGTATTTCCATGCTCTCCCTCTGAGAAATGAAGAGGGGGAAGAAAATAGGTTTTTATAGAATGTCCATTATGTTCTAAGTGCTTCACAAATATTATTTCATTTGATCTTCGCCACAACTGTAGATGATAGGGGCTATTTCTTTCCATTTTACAGTTGAGGAGACTGAAACTTGTTCAGTCATTTAGTCTTGTCTGACTTCATGAACTGATGCACTGCAACATATCAGGTTTTGCTATCCTCCACTATCTCTTAAAGTCTGTCCAAGTTCATGTTCATTGTAGATCCAATACTATTTTTACATCTCATCCTCTGCCATCCCTTTTCCTTTTGCCTTCAATCTTTCCCAACATCAGGGTCTTTTCCAATGAGTTCTATATTCTCATTATGTGGTCAAAAGTATTTAAGGTTCATTTTCAGACTTTGATCTTCCAATGAAAAGCTTGAATTAATTTCTTTATGTATTGACTGCTTTGATCTCCTTACTGTCCAAGGAACTCAGAAATCTTGCCCAGGATAAAAAATCATTAATTTTGTGATATTCAGTTTTCCTTATAGTCCAACCCTCATTGTCTTACATTGGTATTGGAAAAAACCATAGATTTGGCTATGTGAACGCTTGTTGGCAAGGTGATGTCTCTGCTTTTAAGTATGCTGTCTAGATTTACCATAATTTTCCTTCTAAGGAGCAAAGGTCTTTTAATTTCAAGGTTAAGGTTGCCATTCACAGTGATCTTTGAGTCCAAGAATAGACAATCTAATACTGCTTTGATTTGCCAGGAAATGATGAATGATGAAACCAGTTGCAGAGAACTTAATTTTTTGATGTTAAATTTCAAAACAGTTTTTTTATACTCTCTTCTTTTGCCTTCATCAGAAACTTCTTAATCCTGCTTCACTTTTTGCCATCAGAAAAGTATTACCTTCATAACTAAGGCTTAGAGAGTTTAAATGACCTTCCAGAGTCAAAAGCTAAATGTTTGAGGATGGATTTGAACTCAGGTCTTCCTAATTCCAAGACCAGTGCTTTAATCACTGTACCACTTAGTTACCTCCATGAGGCATCAAATGAACCATGAAATTACAAATATTGAGGTTACAGCTCATAGATGGCATCCTGCAAGCCTCCAATAAAAGCTTAATTAGCAATGTCAAACTGCAGGGAGAAGGGTGCCAATCTATTCTCCCTTGCTTTTCAGTCAATAGGACTAAGTTTATATAGAGTACATCTCTATTAATCACTTGTCCACAATCAAAATTCAGGATGCTTTCACACACTATCTAATATGTTCTTGCTTTTGTAAAAATTAAAGACACTTCTTCCAGCTATAGAAACAATAAAATACATCTCTGTTTTAAAAAGCCATGAAACACAGTGGAGCTTAGAGAATTGGGGGAATTATTTTTCATTTTATTAAAGATTTTATTTATTTTGAGTTTTACAATTTTCCCCCATCTTACTTCCCTCGCCCACCCCCCCCACAGAAAGCAATTTGTCAGTCTTTACATTGTTTCCATGTTGTACATTGATCCAAATTGCGTGCAATGAGAGAGAAATCATATCCTTAAGGAAGAAACAAAAAGTATAAGAGATAACAAGATCAGACAATAAGATATCACTTTTTCTAAATTAAAGGGACTAGTCCTTGAACTTTGTTCAATCTCCATGGTTCTTTCTCTGGATACAGATGGCACTCTCCTTTGCAGACAGCCCAAAATTATCCCTGATTGTTGCACTGATGGAATGAGCAAGGCCATCAAGGTTGATCATCACGCCCATGTTGCTGTTAGGGTATACAATGTTCTTCTGGTTCTGCTCATCTTGCTCAGTATCAGTTCATGCAAATCTCCCCAGGCTTCCCTGAATTCCCATCCCTCCTGGTTTCTAATAGAACAATAAGTGTTCCATGACATACATATACCATAGTTTGCTAAGCCATTCGAATTGGGTTTTTTCTTTTATATAGAGAATCACATACTGTTACAGAATTGGAAATATTTTTCCAATTTAATTTTTCATTTTACAGATTAGGAAATTGAGATCCAGGAGGGAATGACATGACTCACCCAAGGTCATACAGGGAACAAGAGAAGAGCCAGAACCCAAATAAAAAACCCTAGTTTAAAAGAATCAAGTAGCATAGTGAAGCTTGGGGACCCAAAGAAAGATGATGGAGAATCATATGCCATTCAGGTTGAAAGGACCCTCAGAGCTCATTTAGTCCAATCGTATGACTTAGCTATTCACCTCAGTATAATGATTTAAGACAATCCCAAAGGACTAATGATGAAACATACTATGTTTCCAGAGGGGAAAAAATGATGTTGATTAAATATAGAGTGAAGCATGATATTTTTCATTTTCTTTATTTCATTTTTTCTTTTACTTGAATCTTCTTGTATAAAATGACTTATATGGAAATATTTTATGTTTTTTAAAAAAGAGGAATGGTTAAATAAAATGTGGTATGTTAAAGTTAAAAAAAGGACTGAAATGGTATCACTATATTAGAGACAGAGTGCAATGTATCTGACTGTGGTTGATTAGACCAATATGAGCTAGGAATATTCTACCGCATGTTGAGAACAAATAGTTCATATTAATATTTGGAGTGGAGCTGTCTGAATTTGAGCATCTTCTGTTTCTTTTGAGCCACTGCAACTTTGCTCCACTCCAAGAGCACAGCACCTTCTTTGATGCCAATATACCTTGCTGGGCAGTCCTTTGCCAGCATCTTCCATGTCTTGCAATTGATTCCAAAAACCTTCAGAGATTCCTTGTAACACTTCTTATGACACCAAGTTTATGTAATAAATACTTGTTGACTGGCAGATTATGGGACCAGGTAGGAGAGAGAGGATAAGCAAAATTCTCGATTCTGAGCAGAGCAGATAACATAGTCTGGTGAACTCATCCTGCTAGCAGAGTTAAGAGTCAATGCATGTGGAATCAGTTAGACCTGGATTGAAATTCCACCTTCTATATTTACTAGCTATGTGATGTTCTGTCTGCTCTGTACTTTAGTTGGAACTCTCCTGTTAGGCAATTTCCTGCTTGTAACCTTAAAAAAGATAGAAACAATCAGGTCTGCCAGAGTGAGAGTCCTTCCTTCCCTATGAAATACCTGCATATAAGTGAGTGCTAGGAACTAGATGAGATAGGAACACAGGAGTCTCAGAAGGAACTTGGTGTAACCATATAACAAGACCTAAAAAATTCTTTTGAAAAATCATCATTAAATCCTTTTGGCATCCTTGTTTGTATACTTTCTCAGTAATCTTTTGAAGTTGTCAGTCCCAGCCCCAGAGTTCAGATGGATACTGGGCTGCTGCACTAATTTTTCCTGTAGTCCTTGCCTCTGCTTTTGTGTTCTTTTGGGTGCCACCACCAATAATTTACCCTTCTCTTAAATAATCCTAATAAAGTATTGATTGGATTGTCTAATTTATCTGCAAAGCCCTTTTTTGTCTTGAACAAGGATCCTGACATATCTCTTACATTTCTCAGTGCCTAATACATAGTTGAATTGAAGTTGAAAATTGAATATAATTAGGCAGTCATCTATATGGTATATCTTAAAGGTTTCTTCCTTTCTACTTTCCTTTCTTCCCTGTCTCCACCACCTACTCACCCTATTGTATTCTAATGAAAAAAAATTACACCTTTAGGATACCCATTCTTCTATGTTAAGACATTCTCTCTCTTTAGAATTATCTTCATTTTTAATGAAAGTGCTACCAAGAATTTGGAATTTTGCTAAGAAATGAACTAAAATATACCCAAGGAGACCAAAAATAGATTGTATATATACCAAAATATTTATAGCAGAAGTTGTTGTAGTATCAAAGAACTGAAAACTAAATGGAAATTCAGGGATTGAAAAATGGCTAAGCAGAAACAGGGAAGCAATAAACACAAGTACTCCAACAATGTAAACAAAACAAGAGAAATAGTAATAACTAACACACACATATATATGTTGATGCAATATGTTCAGTATTTTATAGATACATATATATCCATATATGTGTATATTTATCTATCTATAATTTGATTTATCTCTCACAATTACCCTATGAAGTAGTTGCTATGATTACCTCCATTTAGCACATCAGGAAATGGAGGCATAGAGAGACTAAGTGACTTGCTCTGGGTCACACAACTAATATGTTCCCCAAAAGGATTTCAAACTGAGCTCTTCCTATGAGTCTAGCACTCTACCCACTATACTAACTAACTCTCTAGGAAATAATAACAATAACAAAAATAAAGAAAATGAAGTAAAACTAAATACTATGTAATAATAGTGATTGTTCGGCTTCCTAAAATGAAAGGAGAAATTGGGCCTTTGCAGAAATGGAGGATTATGGACATGAAACAATTGCATATACTATCAATCTGTTAATGGATTTATTAATGTGAATGAACTGTTCCCCCACACACACATTCCTCTTTTATTTCTTCTTGATATTTTGTTGTAAAAGATGATTTTCTGGGGGGAGAAATATATTGGAAATGAACAATCAAAGGTACAATTCGTTTTCATGTGGAAATTGGGAATAAACACATAATTGGAAGATTAAAGCAAAAAAGAAAGAAGGAAAATGTCCTAAGAGAATTGGACATTGTGCTTGTCCCATGTTAGTGATAATTAGATCTTAACTCACCTGTCTATGTTGACAATTAGCTTTAAACTGTGCTAAGAAAATGAGACATTTGATTCACCAAGCCTGGTTCCAGTTGTACCTAATTCTGCTATTGTCTTTCCTGCTTACTCCTATCCATCCAGTAAAAAGGAGAGTAAAAATATTTTCTTTGTCTATGATATTCCTTTGATATACCAATTCAATGAATAGAGAAAATAAGGTTATTCTTGTGTGAGCTTCTTGGTAAGGCAGTGCTGGCTTTTTGTGATCACCATTTTCCTTTGCAAATGTTTATAATTCATTCATTTAATAAAATATTTCAGAATTGATCTCACACTCATTTATCTATAGTTTTCAGACAAGACAATATTAAGAGTTAGTTTCATTTGGCCAAACCATCAAATACCTAGAACAATGAGAGAAAAGATGAGAAGGCTGAGTAAATTTTGGTACCTGACTCTGACACTAATGATATAATCATTGGCAAGTCATTTTTTTCTCTGTCACTTGATTTTTGTCTTCTGGATAATAGAGGGGTTGGAGTGGTTTATACTAACATCATAGAATTGTGATGATTCAATATCCTAGAAGGTCTTAAAGGATCAAACTGAAAATTTGGTGTTGATTATAAGGGTGGAAACTGCCTACTTAAAATTTTGACAGAAATCTTATTTTTGAATCAGCACAAAATACAACTTGGCTCAAAAATCCTCCTAGTAAGCTTGAAATATTCCTTAGAAAGAATTCTACGCTTATAACCTACTGAAATTTTATGTTTCCGTTTTTGAAATGATATAGTAGGAGTAGTAGCAGAAGTATAGTAGTAGAACTAGTAATAGAACTGGTGGTTGTGGTGGTGGTAGAGGAGTGCTAGTGGGGGTAGCAATAGTGGTAGTAGTGGAAGTAGTGGTAGTAGTAATGGGAGTAGTAGTAATTATAGTGGTAGTAGTGTGGTAGTGCTGGTAGTGGGAGTAGTGTTAGCAGCAGCAAATGGGATTTCTATTGCATTTTTAGAGTCATTCAGTGCTTTATATACAAGGTATCCCAAAAGTCCTAGTGTCATTTTAAACTTTTAAAGATTGAATGTGTTTTTTTAGGCTTTGTTTTGTTTTTTTGATTTTTTTTTTGCAAGGCAATGGTGTTAAGTGGTTTGCCCAAGGCCACACAGCTAGGTGATCATTAAGTGTCTGAGGCCGGATTTGAACTCAGGTACTCCTGACTCCAGGGCCGGTGTTCTATCCACTGCACCACCTAGCCGCCCCCCCCCCCAAGATTAAATGGTTTTTAAAATAGTAAAGATTAAAACTGCACCAAGACCTTTGGGATATTCTGTATATTAATATTTTTAACTCCATTGCAATTCTGTGAGGCCAGTACTTCAGATATCATCACCCTAATTTTACAGATGAAAAAAATAGAAGCTCAGGGAGGTCCTATGCATAAAGCAAAATGCATAAAATGTACTGGCCCATGGTCACACAACTTATAAATCTGAGACAGGATTTGAAGGCAGCTCTTTGCAAATGCAATATTCCACCTAGGATGTCATTTTCTGCCTACAACCAACTCGTCTTCTGATTGCCACCTGACTTCTGGAGAGAGAGAAGTTCCAGTTCCTCCTTCCTTCCATTTATTTCTGGCAAGCAGGGGGAAAAGGAGATCCCAGAGAATTCTACTTTATGAACCATTTTCTGTCCCACAGGACACAAAGCCAGAAGCAGCTGTCTGACACAAATGATTAGGACACCATTTATTCATCCATTTATTCAGGAATTTATTAAACCCCTAGTATTTGTATAGAGTTCTGGATGTGAAGTCAGAGGACTGCAGTTTCAATCCTAGTTTTGTCACTTACAAAAATGACTTTGTGAAATCTTTTTAGCATCTCTGGGCCTTAGTTTCCATATATGTAAAATGAGAAGATTGGGCAAGAAATTAATCTTTTTAATGTCATGGACCCATTGGCAGTTTACCCTTTCTCAGAATATTTTTTAAATGCATATAATAAAGCTCATAGGATTACAAAGGAAACCAATTATATTGAAGTACTGTTGTCAAAATAATAAATGCAAATTTACAGACTCTATGAAATCACTTTGTTGACCCAAATCTAAGAAACCCCAGATAAAATTTCTAAGGATTCTTCCAGCTCTTAATCTTTGACCCTCTTTGCTAGGATCTTTGCTAACTTAGACCACTCATTAGTCATGAGGAAAACTTGGGCCATATGCTTCACCTCCTCCAGGCCCCTGCTTTCCCCTCCCCTCCTCTTTGCACATCTTCATCCAAACCTCCTCCATGTGAACACCACTCCATCTCTGTCCTCCTCCCACCCACTCATTATCCATCCCTGTCCTCCTCCCTCCCACAGATCAACCCATTCTTGTTCTCTCTCACCAAGTGCCATCACCACCGCCTCCTAACTCATTGACACAGACCAGCTCAACTCTCTGGTGGTGGGGAATGAGTGGGAAGAAATAGCAGTTCTTATAAATCCCAAAGACATCTCTATGGCTGTCCCTCCCTCCCCAGCCACCTTTCTCCACCCTCAAACAGACAGCGAAAATTTTATGTGAACAAGTCCTACTTGGCCAGTGACATTTTATTTTCTCAAATACTTTTCTAAACTGTTTCTCTGGGTGGTGTATTCTTTGGTCCTTGGGGTTATGTATAAAGCAAGAAAATGTGGGCAGGAAGCAGAACTGTTTGAGGCCAACCAAGGTCGACAGCCTGGTTGCTCCTCGCTCCTGCGGGCCCAGCCCAGGCAGCCCTGGCTCCCCATCTCTGCTGCCAGCCCCAGCCCTCTGAGTGCAGAGCCCTCGGGCCCCAAGCAGCGAGCTGTTCACCCAAGTTCAGGGTTCTGCTCCAATTCAGCAGCATGGCTGCCAAAATACAACTGCTATTTACCGGGGAAAGCCAGATCTGAGAAAAAGAGAGGGAAGAGAAAGACAGGAACAAAGAGAGAAAGAGAGGGAGAGAGACAGACAGAAATGAAGGGAGAGAGACAGAGACAGAGACAGAGACAGAAATGGATAGAGAGACAGAGACAGACAGACACACACACACACACACACACAGAAACAGAGAGAGAAAGAGAAGAGACAGAGACAGAGACAGAGACACAGGCTCCAGTCAACACAGGATGGAACCAGGAGAGGGGTATTCATCTGATAGTAGAATATATGCCTGGGGAAATGATTGAGTAAAAAAAAGCCAATCAGCCAAGATTAAGGGTTAATGGGATTCCTTTTGCCTGTTTCTGTTGATTCAGATTGATGCTAAAAGATTTTTTTCCTGCCTGAAAAGTAAAACTGCTGCAGAGAATAAGTTGGGCTAAAAGGAGTTTATTACAGGTTCAGACTTTGTTGTCTTTGTGTTTGTGTGTGTGTGTGTGTGTGTGTGTGTGTGTGTGTGTGTGTGTATGTATGTCTATGTTTTGATTAGTTAGGGAGAAATGTCAGAAAATGATAAAATTTAAGCTTATAGTTCTGATTTCACCTAAATGACAATCAGCCTCAAGCTCAAACATAGAAATATGTTGGTGTATTTTACTCCCCTTTCCTCCTCCCCTTCCCTCCACCCCAGAAGTTGGAGGTTTTCTTCTACTTTTTTAGAAACCTTTTGTCCAGTGTTGCTGAGCAGAAATGCAAGCTTTGGATTAACAGAGGGCCTGGGTTTGAACCCCATTCTTTTATGTACAAACTGTATACCATCCTTGGGCTCAGATTCCTCTTAGGCAAAATGACTCACCTGACCTAGATAATTCCCTCTTCCTTCCCCATTTTTCTTGCCTATTTCACATTTCTGGGCCTCAGTTTCCTTATCTGAAAAATGAGGGGTTGGACTGGATGGCCTCCAATGATCCTTCTGGTTGTAAACAATCTTACAATTTCCTAGATGGCTTTCAGCTCAAAATGTTCCTATGGACCAACAGCACATTAACTATACTATGGCAATATTAATTGTCATTGACAAACTGTTAATAAAAATTCACACCTGGAAGAAATCAATCTGCATACAATCATTTCCCAGCTTAGAATGTTTCAGACTGGTGACCTTAGAAAAAACCCTTTTATTGGTCTGCTTTTACTAACAAGAGAAGAGAATCTTTTACATCTACCGTGACAGTCATTGTGAGCAATCAGTTTAGAATGAATTTCTTGTTTATTTACAAAAATCTGAGTGTATAACTTTTGTAGGAGAAAGCAGAGAAAGCTAACTAATTCAGAGGAGCATCCCCATTTTAGAAGGAAGGAGAGGTACTATGAAAACAGAGAGATCGTTTTATTAAAAGTGGTGGCTGACATTTATATGGTGCTTTAAGATTTATAAAGCCCTGTACATTCATTTTCTATTTGATTCTCAGGGCAGCCCTGTGAGAGACAGGAATTACAAAGTATTAACATCTACACTTAAAAAATGAGGAAGCTGAAGGTTAAGAGACCTTTGCCCTTGGTCACATTGCTATTAACAGAAGCAAGATTCAAATCTAGGTGTCTCTTGACTCGAAATAGAATTCTCTTTTCATCATACCACACTATCTTGGTAAAGGTGAAGTGATTACTTCTTTTCAAGAAAAAAAAAAGCACGATTGCTTTGTGCCTTTAAAACTAACACTTCTTACATTCACATAAACTCATCAAATCATTTTGTGTGTATGTTTGTGTGTAACTAGGACATTGTGATAATAATAGTATTAATAATATTAGCTAGTATTTACACAGTATTCTAAGGATTAAAAAATCTTTATATGTGTTTTATTAACTCATTTGAGTCACAAAACAATCCTAACATGAATATTTGTCCCCACTTTATAGATGAAGAAACTGAGGCTGGGAGTGGTTTAGTGATTTGCCCAAGGTAACACATCTTTTATCGATTGTGACTGGATTTGAACTCTAGTATTTCTGACTCTAAAACTAGTATTCTATCCCCTGTGCTACTCATCTGCCAATTGGGACCTTTATGAAATTCCTATGATGTAATAATTATACAAGAAGAAAGAAAGTGAGATGCAGAGAGGCCTCACTTACCCAAGGCTTAACCAATTGTTAAATTGTCAGCAGGAGCATTTATTACCTCAGAAATTGACAAATGTTACAGATCAGGACTTGAATTTTTGTTTTGTTGATTGTTTCACAAGAAAGGGATGAGAAAAATATTAATAATTCAGGTTATCCTTTAAAGTTTGTTGTATATACTTCTTTCCCCTGGAGAGATGTTGTTAAACATTTATTAGCACACCCATGATGTTAGCAATCAATGATCAAAGATTTATAAAATTATTAACTCTGTTCTTCCCACTAGACCACATCGACAGTGGAAGCAATCGATAAACCCTAGAATATTAGGTTGAGAGGGACAGAAAGTCTTTTACATCCATGTAGTATTTCAAGGTAAAATGAATGTGAGAAAATTAACAAAGCACAGGTAACTTCAGGAAAGACAGGGTGGAGGGTGAAGGACAAGAGAAGCTGACATCAACCTAAGCCTCAGATCTCCTCTTTTTTTTTTTTGTCTTTTTTCACCACTCCTTTCCTTGTACCCTGTGGGATATGAAATTCGAAACAAAGCTATCAAGAGCAGCTGGATTGTTTCAAATCTCTTCACTATTTGTTCTTGTTTTAATTCACTGCCCAGAGTGTTGGCATCAGAAAATCAAAGCTGTGGAATCTCGAGTTGGAGTGCGACTAAGCCCAGTTTTCACAGTGTGTTCTAATTACCAGAGCGGCCGCAGTACATCAGGGCCTGCGCAGACTCATGGAAGACTGAATACTTGCTCCCCATGCTCCCCAGATGGATGCTGGCCATGAAGGGTGCACTGATAGGTTGCATGAGAATCACATTTCCAATATACTCATTTCAGAACACAATAAAATGCAATCGAATTTCCAGAGTTCTCATGTGTGTGGAATGCACATGGATCCATCATTTTATCAGTGTCACTGTTTGTTCCCTTCATTATTGAGGATTTCAGTAGCTCTGCATATCAGTGATATTTTTCCTGAGTTTCTATAACTGGGAAAAAAATATCATTGGTAATGGTCTATCTCTGCAAACGAGCATTTCTAGCTGTGAGCTAGTAGTCCTTATAGGATAAAAAGAGCTCCTTTAAGTAGTTGATGACCAAAGAAGAGATAAAGAACATTATAAAAAACAAACTGGATAATTTTGATTACATTAAATTAAAAAGGTTTTGCACAAATAAATCTACTGCAACCAAGATTAAAAAGAATGTAGTTGGAAAACAATTTTTAGTGTTTCTGACAAAGTACTCATTTTTAAAATATATAGAGAACTGAGTCAAATTTATAAAAGAACAAATCATTTTCCAACTGATAAATGTCAGAGGATATGGAAAGGCACTTCTCAGACAAAGAAATCAAAGCTATCTGCAGCCATATGAAAAATCACTCTAAATCATTATTGATTAGAGAAATGCAAATTAAAACAACCTTACACCTTTCAGAATGATCAATCTAACCAGAAAGGGAAAATGATCAATGTTGGAGGGGGATATAGGAAATCTGGGACACTAATGCAATCTTTCTGGAGAGCAATTTGGAATTATGCCCAAAGGGCAATAAAACTGTGTATAGGTTTGATCCAGAAATAGCACTACTGGGTCTGTATCCTGAAGAGATCATGAAAAGGGATAAAATCCCACATGTTCAAAAATATTCATATCAGCCTTGTTAGTAGTGGCAAAGAATTGAAAACTGAGGGGATGCCCATCAATTGGGGAATGATTGAACAAATTGTGATATATGTATGTGATGTAACACTATTGTTCTATAAGAAATCATGGGGGATGGGATTTGAGAAAAACCTGGAAAGACTTGCATGAATTGATGCTGAGGGAATTGAGCAGAACCAGAAGATCATTATATTTACTAACAACAACATGGATTGATAATCAACTATGATGGACTTGTTTATTTCAGCAGTAAAATAATCAGACAATTTTAAAAGACTTGTGATGGAAAATATCATCCACAACCAGAGAAGGAACTGTGGAATTTAGATGAAGACCACAGCTTATTATCTTCAGTTTTTTAAAGTTGTCTTATGTATTATATCATTTTTTCACTCTAATATTTTCTTCTTCCAATTGGAATTGATTCTTCTCTCACATTATCAATGTATACCTATGGTTAGCAGGTTATAAATGTAGAGCCTGTGTCAGATTGCTTTCTGTCAGGGAGAGTGGGAAGGGAAGGGAGCGAGGGAGAAAAACATAAAACTCAAAACCCTGTCGAAAAAGATTGGTAAAAACTACCATTGCATGTAGCTAGAAAAACAAATAAATATTTTTAAAAGAGCTCCTTTCCTTACCTCCCCTTGAAGCTTTTCCCTAATTTTATTATGATTTGCCAAAAAACGGGGCAGTTAGGTAGGGAAGACCTGAGTTCAAATCTGATCTCAGACACTTAATAATTACCTAGCTATGTGATCTTGGGCAAGCCACTTAACCCCATTGCCTTGCAAAAAAAAAAATTAACAAACAAAAAAGACTTGCCAAAAATCTAACTCCTTTAACACAGTTTTCCAGAATCCACAGTCCTACAGTAGAAAGAACAAACACTTAAGTAGTAACACCAGTAGCTGTGAGACATCGCCCTGATCATCAGACAAAACAAAACGAAAACTGTGTAAACTCCTAAAGAACTTTGCCACTGTTCAAGCATGTCTGTCTTCTCAAGACTCTATTTGAGTTTTGGAGGCAAAGATACCAGAGTGGTTTGCCATTTCCTTCTCTGGCTCATTTTACAGATGAGAAAACTGAGGCAAATGGGGTAAGTGACTTGTCCAGGGTCATACATCTATCAAGTGTCTGAGGCCAGATTTGAACTCAGGAAGCTGAGTCCTCCTGCTTCCCAGCCCAGCACTCTATCTACTACATCACCTAATTGTCCAAAGAACCTACAATGACTCTATTGGAGAGATACAGTCCCATAGATAAGTAGCACACTATAATTTATATATAAGTATATTATATAATTAGCACACTAACAAATTTGGGGATAAGCTAAGGTTACCTGTAGAAGATGATATTTTAGTTGAGACTCAAAAGGAAGCTAAGAAGTGGCAAAAAAAAGCATTTTCAGCAAACCTATACAAAGAAATCAAGGTAGAATATGAAATGCCAAATTCAGGGAACTGAATCAATTTTACAGTAGCATTTACTATTTTATCTGGAATGCATAGCATATGAAGAAGTAGTTATACGTCTAGAAATAAAGGCTAGAGCCAGCTGTCATAAAGTCAGAGGACAGAAAATAAATTTCTTAACATTCTTAGTGTCCTTAATCTTAAGGAGGTGAGGATATTGTTGACTGTCATGGGTAAGGAGTATGATTCAGACCGCCTAATCAGTAGACCACATATTTTGAATTATTTTCTCAAGTATGGGGATGGGTCTCACCTTGTCACATTTACAAGGGTTTTCCAACTCTGGGATAAAATATTCCTGAGGAAAAAAATTAATTCATGTCAGTATGGAATTCTGTCTGGAATCCAGGTCTCTTTGATATAATGAGAAAACAAACATTTAAGCACCTTTGAGTTCCAAATCCACAATCTCCCTACAAAAAGTACCTAACTAATATGTGCATATCTCTCCAGTTGTCCCTGGAGGAGATACAGACTTAATGACAAACACTGTTGGGGAGAAAAGGGATATTTATAGTATAGAGTATAGCACACAAAAAAGCAGTATATCAAGTCAGGAAAACATGGAGCATGCTTGGGGAGGAGAGAGGAATTTCAGACAATCCAGCTTTACCAGAATACGGAGCTGCAGACATAAAAGTAATATGAAATAAGGCTGTAAAAGGATGGTCATGGAAGAGTATACTTGGTCATTTTGATTTTTACTTAAGAGGCAATAGGGAGTCACTGAAAGATTTTTATCAGGAAAAACCTGATCAGATCTAAATTAGAAAAGTTATTCTGGGAGTAATACTAGGATAAGATTGGAAGAGGAAGGAAATAGAGATGGAAAGACCTACTAATAAGACTGCTGCAACAACCTAATATAGGTAACAACAAGTGCCTATATTAGAATAGTAACTGGAAATAGAGAAGAGAAAATAAAGGTCAGAGGTTTTGTAAATATGAATATTAGCAAGCTTTGGAAGCTGATTAGATGTGAGAAAAGAAGTGAAGGAGAGGTAATAAAAATAACCCTAAAGGTTATTATATAGAAGAGCAGGTGAATGGGAACACTCTAGAAAGAAACAGAAAAATCACATGAAGTTGCAGGTTTAATAGGGAAAATAATGAGCTTAGTTGTGGACATGAAGACATAGATAGTAGCAGAAATGGCATGCTTATCAGATTTGCAGATGTCACAAAACTGGAAAGGAAAGACAAATGATAGATGATGAAGAACAGATTCAAAGTGGTTTGGATGGGCTAAAATAATGGGCCAAATCTAATAAGATGACATTTAATAAAGATAAGTATAAAAAATCAATTTTACAAGTACAAGATGGAAAAGAGAACAGTTTGTGTGGGGGAAAAAATATCTCAGGGTTTTAGTGAATTGCAAACTTAATGAGTCAGCAATGTGTGACATGGTGACCAGAAAAGTTAATGAGATCCTGGGCTACATTAAGAGAGGCATTATGTCCAGAACATGAGCAGTAATACCTGATGCAATTTATTCTGTGGAGATCACATCTGGAATATTGTATTCAATTTTTCTTGTCACATTTTAGAGAGGACTTTGATAAGCAATAGACCCTCAAGAGGTGGACAAACAGGTCAGTTAGGGGATTGAAATCCATGCCACTAGTTGTAGGAGCTGGGAATATTTAGCCCAGATGGGAAAGAGGAGGGGCATGCTTAAAGGGATTTAGAAGAGAAATTAGATTTATTCTGTTTGGCTAAACTAGAAGCAAAATGAAGAAGTTATCAAGGGGAGACAATTGCTTAAATAGTAAAAAAATACTTCTTAACAATTAAATCTCAAATTGGAATGGCTTGCCAATGTCTTTATACTAGGGGATCTTCCTCTGGAGATTAAGATACTTATATACTAGGGATGCTTTAGAAGGGTTTCCATGTTCAACTGAATGTCTTCTGAAATCTACTCCAATTCTGAGATTATGGAGTTTTATGTTGAAGTTGGGAGCCACCAAAATAACACACACAAAGTAGAGCTGTTATGCAGGCAATTAGAGTTTTGAGTCTGTAGCTCCAAAGACATGATATAAGCTAAAAAAAGAAATATGAAACATGTCCATATATAGGTGATAGTTGACAAAGTCAAAGAGAAATAAAAAGGGCAAGTACAATTCTTTGGAACACAGCAAAATTAAGGGAATACAGAATATATAAGGAATCAGTGAATAAGACAGAGAAACAGTAGCTAAAGAGGTAGAATGAGACCAGGAACATTAAAATCTTTTTTTTTAATTAGAATTCTTGAAAGTGCTTCATTTATTTGTGAAATAAAACAAGCATTTCCATAATGTAGTTCAATTTTTTAAATTCTTTATTAAAGATATTATTTGAGTTTTACAGTTTTCCCCCAATCTTGCTTCCCTCCCCCCTCCCCCACCCCACAGATAGCACTCCGTCAGTCTTTACTTTGTTTCCATGTTGTACCTCCATCCAAATTGGGTGTGATGAGAGAGAAATCATATCCTTAAAGAGAACAGAATTCTCAGAGGTAACCAGATCAAACCATAAGACATCTGGTTTTTTTTTCCGAATTAAAGGGAATAGTCCTTGTACTTTGTTCAAACTCCACAGCTCCTTATCTGGATAGAGATGGTACTCTCCTTTGCAGACAGCCCAAAATTGTTCCCGATTGTTGCACTGATGGAATGAGCAAGTCCTTCAAGGTTGAACATCACTCCCATGTTGCTGTTAGGGTGTACAGTGTTTTTCTGGTTCTGCTCATCTCACTCAGCATCAGTTCATGCAAATCCCTCCAGGTTTCCCTGACAATTTTTTTTAAAAAAAGATGATTGTATATGAAACAACCATGAAATTTCTAAAACCAAAGGAAAAAAGGGTCTACAGAAGAAATAGATAGACAAAGGTTGTCACATACTCTGAGAAGTCAAGAAATGAATAAATGAATGAAAAAATATTAAATAATTGCCATATTCCAGGTATTGCAATAGAGATTTTTTTTAAAAAAGTAAAAGATTTCTTTCCTTCAAGGAACTTATATTCTAACACGAATACATTATAGGATTGAAACTAAAACATGATCATTGGATATGTTGATTGGAATGTCACTGGGACCTTTGATGTAGGGGAAGATGATGCATATAGAAATGAAACTGAAATATGATCATTGGACACCTTAATTGGGACATTCTTATGGCCTTTAATAGAGTAGTTTTAGTAAAGTAGTTATAGCTTATGCTTGAGTGAACCAATCATAGGTTAAATATATAATCTTTAACCAATTAACAGATGTTCTACTCACTTATCTGAGTTGATAATAGACATAGGATCAAAAGGTCATGCATTCAGAGCTGAAAGAGATGTGAGAGATTATCTATATTCTTAGGCTTTGATAGGATATAGATGTGTTGCTGGCCTAGGTATGTGTATTCATGTAGTTCAAAGGCAAGAAGAAATATTTCTAGAGTCTCCTACCACTTTCCAAGGGGTCTTTGATTTCTATCAGGTAGCAAACAGGAGACTGGAGGCTTTAGAATGTCAATTCTGCTCTCCTCTAAGAGGAAAGTACTGGGCTAGAATTAGAATCTTTCTCCCTCTCTCTCTCTCTAGGGACCTTTCCCCTTAAGAGATCCTATAACTGCATGTGACATCTCTTAAATATGGAAGCCAAAAGAACAAGTATTTCTCCATTCCCAAGTTGTTGGCTGCTATGCCTGTTGCAGGTGTAGAGCATTAAGCAATCACTCTCTACTGATGAAGAGAGTTTTATGCAAATGAACTTGAACCTTGTATCATCTCAATACTGTTGAACACAGAGAAGCCCAAAATTAGGCTATTTGCTCAGGAAAGCAACAATTTTATGAATTGATGGAGCATTTTGGAGGGAAACAAGTTTGAAAATCTCTGTGCTTTATCTAGTATTTATTGTTGTTGTTATTCAGTTTTTTCAGTCTTCTTTGGCTCTTCGTGACCTTATTTGGGGTTTTCTTGGCAAAGGCAGTGGAGTGATTTGCCATTTCCTCCTCTAGCTGAGAAGAAACTAAGGTAAACAGTTAAGTGATTTGCTCAAAGTCACACAGTGACTTTGAGATTGTTTGGTTGTTGACCTTCACTATTGTAGAAGACCAAAATGACATCACTATGTTTGAGACAAATTACAGTGTATCCTACTTTGGCTGATCAGACCCATACCAGCTCAGAAAGCTCTACCACAGATTGGGCACAAATAGTCCATGTAAACACCCGGGGTACTTAACTCTAAACTTACATATTTCACTTTTCCTTTGAGCTGCTTCAATTCTTCTTCATGGAATGAAGGACCCTCACTGATGAGGGCATGCCCTGCTGGGTTGTCCTGTGCCAGTGTCTCCCATGCTGTACAATCAATTCTAAAGTTCTTCAATGAGACCTTCAGAGTGTCTCAGTATCTCTTCTTCTGACCCCCTTATGAGCGCTTGTGTGAGGTTCCCCACTAAATAGTCTTTTTGGCAAGTGTATATCTAGCATTCTAACAATGCGCCCAACCCATCATAGTTGCATTCTCTGTAGTAATGTTGGAATGCTAGGCAGTTTAGCTGTAGAAAGGACCTCAGTGTCTGGTATCTTCTCCTACCAAGTGATCTTCAGAATCTCCCTAAGACAATTTAAATGGAAGCCATTCAGTTTGCTGACATGGAGTTGATAGATTGTCCAGGTTTCACAGGCATTTAGCAATGAATGACTGTAGACCTTCAGTTTAGAAGTGAGCCAAATATCTCTTCCCTCCCACACTTCCTTTCATAGTCTCCCAAATACTGAGCTAGCTCTGGTAATTCGAGTGTCAACCTCACTGTTAATTTTTCACTCCTTGGGCAGGACACTGCCAAGGTAAGTGAGCTTGTCCACAGTATTCAAGCCTTCTCCATTTGCAGTAATCTATGGTCCCACTTATGTATGGTGTGGTGCTCACTGTTGGAACACCTGTGTGTTCTTGGTTAATTGTTAGACAAAATTAGCACAAGCAGCAGAGAATCAATCCATACATTGCTGCATCTCAGCTTCAGAGTCTGCATTAAGCGCACATCATCTGCAAACAGAAGATCATGCACCAACCTTCCTTCCACTTTGGTCTTGGCTTGTAGCCTTTTCAAGTTGAAGAATTTGTCATCAATGCAGTAGCTGACCATGTGGCCATGTTCATCCTCAATGAAGGCTTTGACAACATGGCTGAAAACATTATGCTAAAAAGTATGGGAGCAAGGACGCATCCTTCTTTTATTCCATTGGTGACTGAGATGTCTCAAGAGCATTGCCCACTATCCAGAACCTGGGCATGCGCCCAAGTCAGGAAATTGGCATACAATACTGATGAACTTTTCTAGACAACCAAATTTTGACATAATTTTCCATAAACCCTAATAACTGATGGTATCAAAGACCTTGGTTGGATCTACAAATGTTTTATGCAGACATCTGTTCTGGAATTTTTCCTGGAGTTGTCGGGCAGCAAAAACCATATTGACTGTTCCTCGACCCTTTCTGAAGCCACACTGGCTCTCAGGTAGGTGACCATCTTCAAGGTGAAGGATCAGTCTATTGGGAAGGACTCTGGCAAGAATCTTACTAGTGGGGTAGCTAGATTGCATAGAGGATAAAGCACCGGCCCTGGAGTCAGGAGTACCTGGGTTCAAATCCGGTCTCAGACACTTAATAATTACCTAGCTGTGTGGCCTTGGGCAAGCCACTTAACTCTGCTTGCCTTGCAAAAAAAACCTAAAAAAAAAGAATCTTACTAGCAATGACTAAAAGAGAAATATTCCTGTGATTGTCATAGGACAATCTATTCCCTTTACCTTTATAGAAATGGACAATGGAGGCATCCTTGAATTTTGGGGGAGATAGTCTTCATGCCATATAACCTGAAAAATTTCAGTCAACTTTTGGATAAGCAATGGACCTCTCATCAGCACCAGGTGCTTTGCCACTTGAAAGGTGCCTAATGGCAATCAAAACCTCTTCTTCAGTTGGAACTTAAGTTAGGGACTGAGTGACTTCAGTTTGAGGTAAACAGTCAATAGTTTCTACAATGATTGATGATGGTCTATTAAAAACAGGATGGAAGTATTCTGCCCATCTCTCTAGGATAATGTCTCTATTATTAATCAATGTGGATCCATAAGCACTGAGTAATTGATATGTACCATATATCTTTGACCCTTTAATAGCCTTCAGAGCATCATAAAAACATTTTGGTTTGTTATTGTCTGCATAAAATTGAAGTTCATCTGCCTTCTTACTGAGCCAAGAGTTCTGCATTTCTTTAAGTTTCTCTTGGACTTTACTTTCAATGGAATTAAATGCTGCCTTCTTAGAAATGGATGAACTTCCTGCTGGTAAACCCTGTGGAGTTCTTGTTTTTCATTTAGCAGCTTCTGTATTTCCCTATCATTTTCATCAAACCTGTTGTGATGTTTGCCAGTGCTCTGGCCCAGATGAGCAAATGCAGTGCTGTACACCAGATCTCTGAAAACTGTCCATTCTTTTTCTGCTCCACTGTTACCAAGTTAGCAACAAACTATTCTGGCTCATAGAGACACTTTAATCTCTTGAAGTTAATTCTTCTAGTATTCATTTTGCCTTGGGGCAAAATGTGAATGTGAATGTTTAGCTTAAGGAGGATGAATCTGTGATCAGTTCAGTAGTCTGCACCACACATTGCCTTTGTCATTCTCACATTCTGCCTACCTCTCCCCCCTATAATCACATTGTTTTATAGATGGGTTTTATTGCATTTAGGTAAATGGAAGATACTGTGTATGGTGAGAAGATCATGAGACTCACAAATCTTCAGTTGAAGGTGACTATTGCTACTGCCATTTACAACTCCATTCCTTCCAAGGATTTCCTGCCATGTCCCTGAGCCTACTCTGGCATTAAAATCATCCAGAGTTATAAGCTTAAGTGTCTGAGGCAAGAGTTTGACCTCAGGAAGATGGATCTGGAATCCTATCCACTGTACCATCTGGTTGTGCCTAGTAACTACAGCCCAAAAACTACTGCGGAGGGAAATAGCCCTGATTTTTTTCTTATGCAACCTCTCTGGGTGGGAATTTTTCCCAGCATCATTGTCCATTCTACAAGTTTAAAGAAGTTTGAAGGTTAATATCACATTTCAGAAGAATCAGTTCAAACTTTTAAAAGGGTAGAAAAAATGCTGTGTAAGTTTTTTTAAATAGTTATTGAGATCAGTTTGATTTAAGTGCCATAATTTTTTCCACACATGTAAATAAGGTTACCTATTTTTATCCCCCATTGGATGATTTAAATTGTAAAACAATCAAATCACTTTTTAGATAATACTTTTGGGCCTAAATCAAATAAAATTTCAAGTCATTATAACTTACAAAAAGAAACTCGTTTGAATATGTGATTTAGATCCATTAAAAGTCTTCTCAACTTTAAATAGTGATAATAGAAATCAGAAAAGCTTGAGAGCTGTTAGGATTAATTAAGGGTGAATACATTTGGGAATAGGAAATTATAGTGTCATAATTTTTAAATGCAAATGAGGTCAAAAAGTTTAAGAGAATGTGCATGTATATAAACACAGGCTTAATAAAGGAAGAATGATTCATTACAAGGATTTTTAAGTACCGCACTTCTTTCCTAAGTAGCCATAAATTGATAAATAATTTGTTGTCAGTAAATTAAGTACCATTATGGATTTTGCAAGCCCTAACTTAGAAGCCTAAAGCTTGTTCAAGTTCCATTTTTAACAATTCTGAACATTCAGGTATTTATGTATTTTTATGACTTTTATCCCCACATCCTTCTTTTTTTTAATTTCCATATGATAGACAAAGCCTTGCTATAAGCAGGTCCTACTTAAATCACTGATGTGATAACTGAATGTAGCTGTTCATAGAGTTCTTCCTTTTTCCTCCTTCCCTTTTTGTCCAAGAGGGAATGAAATCTCAGCAGTTTCCCTATAAACATTGGAAAGGGCCCATTCTTAACTCTTCTGATGTGATAAACTCTTCAAACTCTTAAGGGGTGAACTAATTCTCATATTACAAAGACTTAAATTCTTTCACTGACTGACCATTTCTGGATCTGTTCTAAATTTTCAATATTCTTCCTAAATTTTGGTTCACAAACTTTCCCAGAAGAAAACAGCACAAAAGCGAGATGGATTGCAAGAATGGACATAAGAAAGTGATGAAGGAGAAGGCAATTCTAAACAAAACCAGATCATTGTTGAATGACCTATCAGGCATTTCTAGATGATTTGAGAGCAGAATACTTCAACAAGAATCTTAAATTTGAATGACCTTGAGTTCCATACTACTTTGGAAGAAATGAAAGAAATTCTTACCAAAATGGGCATTTGACTGATCCTAGCTAGTTCATTACTTTTGTGTCTATTCCTATTAAATCTCTATCATTATTCCTAGTAAATGGTTTTAGTTCCAATGTTGATTTTTACTTTAGAATGGAAGCAAAATGAACAGATGAAAACCCAATGCCTTAGCTTACTTCATCAGTTTACAATTTGGGATCTGGTAAGGGAACAATGAGTCACCTAGGTAAACTGTCATAAAATGTGTCTGTGATCTGAATCTGGATAGGTCTACAAAAGTTTGGGAAGAAACATAGTAGGCATTTTACCTACATAGGCAGAACGGGGTGTGGGGAGGAATAAAAGTGCCTCATTGTGGCATTTCCTGATGGATCTGAGAAAGTCAGAATAATAGAAAAGCCGGATAGAAAGCCAGCCTTTAAACAAGAAAGACAGGGGTATCAAATCCTTCCTCAGACTATTATTAACTGTTGACTCTGGATGAATCATTTTATTTCTCTGTGACAGTTCCCTCATCTGTCAAAAGAAAGAACTGAACAAAATGTCTTCTAACATCCCTCCCAGCACTAAAGTTATCATTCTATGAGTCTGGACTTCATTTTGAGACTGAAATGAGGTTCTTACATACCCTAGAACTAAGGAGGGAGATAGGATGGAATGTAAGGGACCAGTGTTTTAGCCAGTATTACCTAACAGAAAGAACATTGATGTAGTCAAGTCTAATCCTAGACTCTGCCACCAATAATGGCTGCTCACATTTCTATCATGGTATAAAGTTTACATATAACCTTAAAGACCATGCCTCCCAAAGCATTTGGAAGTAAAAGTTATATTATACTCATTTTATAGATAAGGATACTGAGTCTCAGAGAAGTGAACTGATTTGCCCTCACCCTCCAGTAGTTAAGAAGTGTGAAAACCAAGACTCATATACATGCCTTTAGACTCCAAATATAGTTCTTTTTTCCATTAACCTTTGTGGCCTATTACCATTGTGGTTTGTTTTATTAACCTTACAGAATAAGTATGAGGATTAAGAGGGAAGATATGGCTAAGGACATTATTTCTTTCTTTTAATAAAATAGGAAGGAGAAAGGAGAGAAAGAGAAAGGATTAAAATTGAAAATTGTGATTAATTAAATGATTGTGAACTTAATTTTGTAAGGGTAGGGTATGTCTGGGGAAAGAAAAATCATTACAAATACATATAGCAAGTAATTAGAGACAAAGTAGTATAGTAGTATAATTGAGAGGACACTGTATTTAGAATCAGGAAAACTTAGTCTCACCTCAAACACTTATTTGCTGTGTGATCCTGAACAAGTCATTTCACTTGATTTCTGAAACTTTCAAATGAGAAAGTTAGAGTCTTTGACGTCTATAAATCCTTCCAATTCTAAGTCTATGGTCCTAAGTACTATACATTATAATAATTTTAAAGAATAATAAAGGTCCAGTACAATAATGTGAATAAGCTTTGAAAAATTGAGGTACACATATCAGTCAGTAAATAATTAAGCATTTATTTAGTGCCTACTATTTTCCAGATACTGTGGTAAACATTGAAAATACAAAGAAAGATAAATAAGTCCCTGTCTTCAAAAGAGTTCACAATCTAACATGGAAAGACAATACATGAGGGAGGCTACTCAATTCAGGGGCATGATGAAATTCTGTAGTCAGGTAGAAATGATGTGTTAGCCCTGAACTCCTTGCAGTATAGGGGTGAGTTCACCAATGTCCACTTTCCATTTACTCCAAAGAGAGGGAGGGGTCCAAGAAATAAATGATTAGGTATGAGTTTCAGAGATGATTTGATCTTGTAGGAAGATGATTTTCTGAAGGCAATAATCACATTTCATCTTTCAGATGAGCATCCAGGGGGAAATGATGAACACAGTTTTATTATTTAAGAGCAAGTTCTCACTTCTCTTACTTAAACCCAGACTAAAGTCTTGTCATCTACCCTTCATATGCAGTCAGTCCCACTCCTTTGAGTATAGTGAGCAATACTCACATCCTGTTATCTGACCAAGCAAACATTAAGAAATAATCTAGAAATGTGACTTAGAATAAACATTTCTTCCCTTTTCCTCTATGGCAGCTGTTGATTCCTTCAAAATGTCTCTGTATTTGTCAGGTAAAATAGACTCTAAATAATACTCAAAAGAGTCTGCAATCTCATCTATGGAGCTATTCCTCCCAATGATGCAGATTGCAATTGGTCCATGTCTTCTTGTTCTATGTGAATGTCATCCATATTTTTTCATATATTTGTCACAGGGAATCTACCCTATATGCTAAAGGTCTTCCTCAATTTCTCTTGATAATCTGACACTGCAAGACTACTAATGGATCACATGGATTACCCAATGATTATGCCTTTCTTTTACCAACTCATCTTTTTCTATCATTTACTTATTTGATAATATTTTTTTATTCTGGTTCTTCTTCCTAGTTCTTTCTTTGCTATATTGTGCAGACTTCTCCTATCATATTGTGTAGACTTCTATCATATTGTGTCCTTCCATTGCCTTTTAAATGATACTCAGATTTTAATTTCTTAGATTCTATAAATCATAGACCCAAAATAATATTAGAATAATGGTATTAAAAGGAAGGGGGCAGCTCAGTGCCACAGTGGATAGATTCATCTTCCTGAATTCAAATTTGGCCTCAGAAACTTAATAGCTATATGATCCTGGGTAAGTCCTTAACCCTGCTTGCCTTACATCCTCATCTATAAAATGATCTGAGTCATGAAGAGTTGGACATGACTGATAAAACTGAACAATAACAAATTAAAAGAATGAGTCAGATTTCAGGGAGAAGTTTAGACTCAATAAAGATGCTTCATAAATTTCCATAGATGGTCTTACTCACACTTTCTTCCTTTTATTCAATTCTGGACCATCTCAGTATTCATTACAATTCTATACAAAAAAAATATATACTTTGGATGATTTGTCCATATACTTCATGTTGTAGTCTAGACAAAAGACATTCTTAAGTTTTCTTCATGAATGGTCAAAGCAAACACTAGAGCAGTTATGAAATATTCTAGGAGGTAATGTCAGGAGTTAAACAACCAGAACCAAATCATTAGACAAGAGATAGAAAAGGAGAACCTCATCATCTCTAATGAAATCTACTTCAATTCAGATTCCAGACTGGATATCCTTGCTTTCAATGGGAAAGCTTTTTGACAAACATTGATCTCTAAGTCCTATCTCATTTGATATTCATGATGAAGAATTGTTGAATAAGATTATTTCTGTTGTTATAATTTTCATTTAGTCAAGGGAGAAACTTTATGGAAAGAGAATCATTAATATGGTACTTTGCTTTACCAAATGAAATACTTTTATTTTTTTTGGAGTGAACAAACAACAAAGTTTGATTTTGTACTCCTAATATCTTTTGGTCAGTGATTTCACAGTTCAAATGTGATCTATTATGAATAATTGCTTGTAAACAATTGCCTGCTTATTCCATTCTAATACCTTAAACAAGGCTGTTGTCAATGTATTTGTTAATTACTTTCAGAAAAATATTACACACATGGTAAAGCTGTCCTGTAGATAAATAATTGTATATGTTCTCTGTCATTTTGTTTTTTGCTTAAATTAAATAGGGACTGAGACTTTTTTCCCCCCACACCTTTGCTATGTTCCAGTCCTTCAGGGTCATATGAATCAAATCCTCCATGCTGTAACCTTTCTATTGCTACTAGTGCAGGTCTCCTCTTGGTAAACTTGGTCTAATTCATTCCTTTTTCTCATCTGAATTTTGTTTTGTTTGGTGGCAGCTAGGTAAAGTAGTGGATAGGGCTATGACCCTGGAGTCAGGTAAGTCTGAATTCAAATCATTCTTATGTTTATTTAACTGTATGACCTTGGGCAAGTTATTTAACTTGTGTAGCTCAGTATTCTCAATTATAAAAGGGCATAATAATAGCCCTATCTCTCAGGTTTATAAAGATGAGAAAATGTTTGTTTAGGGGAAAAAGAGCTTAGCATAAGGTCAGGTACATTATAGGAACATAGTTGGATGCTTATTTCCCTTACTTCCTTTCTTTCCCCCTCCCCTTCTTTAGTGCCATCCCTATCACCTCTTTAAGCCTATGTGGTTAAAGAAAAAAGTTTGGTTTTTTTAACAAAAATTTTGGAAGAGGGGGGTGGCTAGGTGGTACAGTGGATTGAGCACCGGCCCAGGAATCAGGAGTACCTAAGTTCAAATCAGGCCTCGGAAACTTAATAATTACCTAACTGTATAGCCTCGGGCAAGCCACTTAACCCCATTGCCTTGCAAAAACCTAAAAAAAAAACAAAAAACCAAAGAAATATTGGCAGAGCTTCTTCACTTTTCATTCTTTGCTATGTTCCCTAAAGTCTCATCCCTATGTGTCCTCAAACTCATTGTGCTTAGAATGGGGTTTTCACCAGCTATTCTTTAAGCTGGTTTTACTTTCTAATTCTTTTCAGTGAAGTTTAAGACCATAGGAGGTAAAATACTAAACATGATGAATAGTAAGAAGTCAATTACATTGGACCATAGAATGCACAAGGGGGAGTAATATGCAATAAAGATTCAAAGATATGTTAAGTTCAAGTTGTAACAGATCTTAAAGGACACATAGATTGGGCTGTAGTCAGGAAGACCTAAAGTCAAATCTAGCTTCACACACTTAACTACCTGTAAAACACTGGATAAAGTGCTTAACACCTGATTTCCTCAGTTTCTTCATCTGTAAATGGGAAATAGTAAGTGACCCACATATAGTATGTGCCATATAAATGTTAGCATTATTCATCATCATTATTATTATTATTATTATCACCATTATTATTATTACTATATCTTAGAGATAATAGGGAACCACTAGAGCAGGAGATCTATGCTTAGGAAAATCATTTTGACAGCTCTGTGAATCATAAATTACAGAAGTAAATGTTCCAGAAATTTGGGGAAATTTGGAGGATGAAAACCAATTAGGATGCTATTGCCAATAGTCCAAGGCAAGAAAAATATAATGAGGGTCTCTATTGAGGCATTGGTTATATGAGTAGAGAGAAGGAGATAAGTTTGAGAGATATTGTAGAGATAGAAATGACAAGACTTGGTAATAGATTTATGTTTGGGCTAAGGAAGAATGAAGATTCAAAATGACCATGAGCTTATAAACTTGGGTGATTGGAAAGATGGTGAGACCCTCAAAAGTAAAAGGGAATTTTGGAAGAGGGAGAGATTTGAAGGGAAGTATATTAAATTATCTTCTGAACACATTATGTTTGAGAAATTTCCTTTAGGATTGTTTAATGTGAAGTTGGAGTTTAGGACAGAAATTAGGGCTGGATATGTAGATCTAGCAGTACTCATAAGTGGTCACCTATGGGTCTTGAAGTGGTAACCAAAAGAGAGCATAGAGGGAGAGAAGTAAGAGGATATATCAAAGGAAACAAGAAGAGGGTTCAGAATGGAGCTTGCGGGAATAGGGTTGCATCAACAAAGCAAATAAAACTAATCATGGGGATAAAGTACTGACTTAAAAAAACTAATAGAATAAAAAAAGTTTTTTTAAAATTAAAGACATAAATGGAATAATTAATTCTACCAATTTTATTTTACATTTATCATTTTGTAAACTTTTGAGTTACACATTTTTTCCACCACTCTATCTTCCCTTCTATCTCCCCTGGCGGTAAGCAATCTGATATTGGCTGTACATGTACCATCATGTTTAACATATTTCCATATTAGGCATGTTGTAAAATAATTAGAATTAAGGAGGAAGAAAGATTATAAGAGGCAAAGAAATAGCATAAAAGAAGTTTTTAAAGGTAAACATTAACTTTAAATATTAATGTACTAAATGGTATGATGAAATTAAGGAAAGTGTCTGATTGAATAAGAAAACAAAATCCCACAAGCTGTTATTTACAAGAAGCATCTAAAAAGCAAACTTAACCATTAAGTGGGTTACAGAATATATCATAGAAACAATCAATTACTATGTGAAAGACAATGATAGTGATGAGTCAGCATTACATTTCTTGGTTGCAGGGAAAGCAGTTCTCAGAAGGGGAAAAATATATCCCTGAACATATCTATTAGCAAAAAAGTAAGGATTGATAAACTGAATATGCAATTAAAAATAAAAAGCCAACAATTAAACACAAAATAAGCACAATAAAAGAAGTCTGTAAAATCAAAGGATTGGAAACTATAGTGTCCATAGAACAATCAGAATCAAAAGCTGATTTAAAAAATGATCAATCTTTAGCTAATTTGATTAAAAGGAGGAAAGAAAACAAAATTTTCAAAGTAAAAAGAATGGACAAGGGGAAAATACAACAAACCAGAAACAAAAATAATTATCAGAATTAATCTATCCAACTATGAGAGCTACCTAACACTTATATGGGACTTTGGGTAGAATACTGGACCTTCTATCAGTCAGGACAGAACTAAATTCAAATCTGCCCTCAGACCTGGGCAAATCACTTCACCCTGTTTTCCTCATTTTCTTATCTATAAAATAAGTTGCAGAAGAAAATGGCAAACCATTCTAGTATCTCTCTGCCAAGGAAACCTCAAATGAGATCACAAAGAGTGGGACATGATTGAAATTACTCAATAAAAATTGTGAGAATTCAAAGGAAATTGAAGATTACCTACAAAAATCATAGTATAACATATTTAGAGCTGGAAGATTCCTCAGGGATCTAGTCCAAATATTTCATTTTACAGATGGAATGCAAGTGAATTGAACAAGATGACATAGGTAACAAAACTCAAAACTCATCTTCAATCCCATATCTTTGACCCCTGTAAGCAAAGAAAAGTATATGGAATTTGTCTCATTCAAAGGCTTCTTGGGGTGAAAGGATGCATGCATATTTTAAGAAAGACCAATCCCATTCTCTCAACTTAATCCAAACCAGTGGTTCACTGTAGTGGAAAGTCTGTTAGTTTGACAACTGAAGATACTTGGACTGAAATCTGATTCTACAACTTACTACCTCAGCAGGCCTTAGTTTCTATTATCTTTTTCCATAAAATGAGAAGGTTAGATTAAATGAACTTTAAGGTCCCTTTTAGTTCTAAACCTAAGATCCCATAAATCCAATTAACTCCAGGAACTTCAGTTGCCCTAATTATCCTTCAGGCCAACACTTCTATCAACTAGATAACCCTTGACTCCTACTACCCCCCCACCCCCCTCAATAACATCCATGAAATTTATAACCTTGACAGTGATTTTTCTTTGTATTTCCAATACAGTGCTTTGCACATAGTGGGAGGTTAATAAATATTACTTGAATGAAATCAAGTTTCTGAAAATGAAAAACAGAACCAGGTCCTGAACTGAGGTGATCCCAAAGATGAATACTGCTGTGAACCTCTGTCTGAACAGCCTGCCTGACTGCTTCCCTCCCTCATATATCATTTTAACTGTAAAAGAAGTTATTTAGGAGAACACTGAAAAGTGTGATTAAAAAACACTCTTTCCCAGAAGTTTGTTTTCGAAAGTAAACTGTTGGATAGTCAAGGAGAGCAAGTTTTGACAATCTCTAGCAGGCAGTGGGGCTGAGGCTCCCTTTGGCTTTTTGCCCTCAATTTAAAAAGGATTTGTTCCAAAATAGGATACATCCCACACAGCAGTTCAAATGCATATTCTAATGGTCACATGGAGACAAAGGGCACAGACTGGTGAATCAGACTTTGTCTGGGTTTGTTATCATTTAAAATGTGTTGCTGAACAAATACAGCCCTGGACTGGGAGTGGGCATTAGCCCTATGTTATTTGGTATGCCTAAAGGAAAATCAAAGTTCTCCACTGCTTCAGACAAGCAAAGGCATCTTGCAAGATTCAGGCTAATGCATTCCTTGCCCTCTTTCATCCAAGATCTTAAAAATATCCTATCTGTGACATAGTGACAGGAAGACATTCTGAAGCAGGATTCATCCTTTTGTTCCCTTCCAAAGGAATCGTGACTATTTTGCCTTCAATCTCAATTCAAACATCACTCAGTCACCTTGAGTTTAAGAAAACTTCTCAGATGTTAGTTCACAATCTGTATATCTGTGGAGTAGGGGCAGAGAGAGAAAAAAAAATGTGGGACTACAATAGAAGCTATTAACACTTGCAAAAATAAAAGCCAATTTCCACCTGTGCCATCTCACAGAGGAAAAGTTCAGAAGAGAGTTCAAGCTACCTCCTTAATTTGGTGCAACAAGTCAGAAGGTGGGAATTACACCTTCACTTCCTTGACAACTCCTCAAGGGCATCTGTGGTAGTGTCTCTTCCTACTGTGATGCTTCCTTTATCTTTCAGTGGGGAGAAGAAGCAAATTATTGAGTCCTGTAGGATGATAAACTGAAGCCTTCACAACATTCTATATGTCTCCCTCCTCTTTAGTGATTCACATTCCAGAACAAGGATTTTAAGTTGGGGATCCTTGTTCAGTGATGGGAAGAGAAAGCATAATGGAAATTAGTTTAAAGCAAAGTGAGAAATTTTCAGAAAAAAAGTAAATCTTTTAAGTAGGTTAAGTTACCTCTATACAACCTTTTCCCTTGTAAAGGAAATGGGTCTGAGTCATAAAGAAGGTCTGGCACCTTGATTTATGCTAACTAGACCACTAATGGTCTAACACACCTACAATCCCTTTGTCTTCCTTGTACCTATATCCCTAGCCAGTTTCTTCAATGGTCCCTGCTGCATTCTGTCTCTCTTTGCAATTAATTTACAATTGTGATTTTAAAATGCACTGATATTTTGGAATCATTGTCAGAAGCCTTGATAACTTCTACCAAAGGGAGAAACTATTACAGTGTCCACATTGCCAAAAGATTTTGACTGTGCAAATCGTAAGTGAGCCAAATTAAGCTAATAGCTACCAGGCCAATTCAACCTCCACCTAAAATTGCTTTTTGTTTTTTTTGTTTTTTCTGACTAGATCAGTTTTTCCATAACAAATATTTACAGAGCTAAATCAACAATATTAAGAGCCTTGTCGTCAACAGGCTTATTAATTATGTTAAAGCTGCATGACTTCTATGGAGTGAGAATAGGACACCATGAGACACATCACAGACTATCTAAGTTAAAAAGTCCTAAGAGGTCATCCAGTCTTAACTTGAAGGCTGTGATGATGGAGAACTTATTTCCCCACCCCCATATTCAGATAACCCATTCCAAATTTGGAAAGCTCAAATGGTTCAGAAAATAGTTCTTAAATGGTAAGATACCCATGGGTTGGGGAATGGCTAAATGAGTTGTGGTATATAAATGGAATGGAGTACTATTATTTTTTAGGAAATGATGAGTGAGCACATTTAAGAAAAACCTGGAAAGAACTACATGAACTGAATCTGAGTGAGGTGAGCAAAACTGGAAGTGCAAATCACAGTGTATGATGATCAATATATACTAGTTTCACTTTTAAAATATCTTTTGTTTTTCTTTTTCATGGTTTTCCTCTCTTGTTCTGATTCTTTTTTCTCAGCATGACTAATATGGAAATATGTGTAATATGATTGTGCATATATAACCTATATCACATTACTTGCTGTCTTAGGGCAGGGGGGAGAGGAGTGGGATGGAGAAAAATGTAGAATTCAAAATCTGACGAAATATGAATATTGAAAACTACCTTTATCATTTAATTGGTGAAAAATACAAGAAAATATCTAATGGGTGGAGATGTGGTAATAATAGATTCCTTCCAGTGAGAGAAGTTTTTGCTTTTGTTTTGAAGAAAAGAAGGCATAGGACATACATATTTGTTCTTCAAGTATACACAGGGTTACCCAGAGGTCAAAGTTAGATCTGTAATGGAATTAAATTTCATTTCCACATGAACAAAATATTTTTTAAATTTTTTTGTAAATTTTAGTCTTATTTTTTTTTCAATTACATAGTTTTCAACATTCACTTTTGTAAAATTTTCTCCATTCCTCCCTTTTCTCCACTTTCCCCATGACAAGTAATCTGATATAAGTTATACATGCCCAGTCATGTTAAATATATTTTCATGTTATGTAAGAAGAATCAGTACAAAAGGGGAAAACCACAAGAAAGAAAAGAACAAAAAACAAATTTTTTAAGTGAAAATCATATGCTTTAATCTGTATTTAGAATCCATATTTCTTTCTCTGGACATGGATGGCATTTTTCCATCATTTGTCTTTTGAAATTATCTTTGACCACTACACTACTGAGAAAAGAAAATTCTATCATAGCTGATCATCACACTATGTTGCTATTACTGTGTACAGTACTCTCCTAGTTCTGCTCACATCCCTCAGCATCAATTCATGTTAAGTTTTTCTAGGTTTTTCTGAAATTAGCCTTCAAATTATTTCTTAGATTACAATAACATTACATTACATCCTTATACCACAATTTGTTCAGCCATTTACAATTGATAGACATCCCCTCAGTTTCCAAGTCTTTGACACCACAAAAAGAGCTGCTATCAATATTTTTGTATTTGAGGGTCTTTTTTCTCTTTTTTATGATCTTTTTCAGAAATAGACTTAATAGTGGTAATTCTGGATCAAAAGGTAAGCACAGTTTTCCATGAGTATGCATATTGGGTAGAGTTCCAAATTGTTCACCAGAATGGTTGGAACAGTTCACAACTCCACCAACAATGCATTAGTGGCCCAGTTTTCCCACATTCCCTCCAACATTGATCATTTCCTTTTTTATCATTTTAGTCAGTCTGATAGGTGTGGGATTGTAGGTCAGAATTTTTAATTTGCATTTCTTTAATCAAAAGTAATTTAAATGATTTTTCATATGACAATGGAGAGCATTAATTTCTTCTTCTAAAAACTGCCTGTTCATGTCCTTTAACCATGTATCAATTGGAAAATGATTGGGTATTCTTATAAATTTGACTCAGTTTTCTACATATTTTAGAAATGAGACCTTTATCAGAAGCACTGGCAGTAAAAAATTTTTTCCCAGCTTTCTGCTTTCCTTCTAAATCTTGGTTGCATTCATTTTGTTTATGCAGAACCTTTTTAATCTAATGTAATCAAAATTACCTTTTTTTGCATTTTATAATGTCCTCTATCTCTTCCTTACTCATAAATTCTTCCCCTTTCTATAGATCTGACAGATAATACCTGTGCTGTTCTTGACATTGTTACTATTTTTCTAGGTCTATAAAACAATTTTTTATTTGAGTGATAAGACATTGAGTAAAAAGATTAATTTAGCTGGAATTGTCACTTTTATTATATTAGTTTGGTCTATTCATGATCAATTGGTATTTTTCCAGTTGTTTAGATCTGATTTTATTTTGTGAAAATTGTTTTTAAATTGTGTTCACATAGTTCCTGGGTTTATCTTGGCAGCTGAACTTCCAAGTATTTTATGATGTCTACAAATACTTTATTTTTCTATTTTATTTTATTCTATTTTTCCCAGGTTATAAATAAAAACAACATTTATTTTAACATTCGTTTTTAAAACTTTGAGTTCTAAATTCTCTCCCTTTTTTCCCACCACACTCTTCACTGAGAAAACAAATTATTTGATATAGGTTAAAAATGTACAGTCATACAAAACATTTCCACAATAGTCATGCTTTGAAAATAAACATAGTCTTACCCCCACCAAAAATAAATGAAACCTCAAAAAAATAAAGTTAAAAAAGTGTACTTAAATCTGTATTCAGACATCATCTATTCTGTCTTTTAGGATAGATAGTATTCTTTATCAAAAGTCCTTCAGAGTTACCTTGAGTCACAACATTGCTGAGAAAAAGTAAATCATTCATAGCTGATTATTTTGTATAGAGTATATTTCCCATTGCATACACTATTCTTATAGCAGAATAGCATTCTGTCATAATTATCTACCAAACTTTGTTCAGTCATTCCCCAATCTTGAGCATCCCCTCAATTTCCAATTCTTGGCCATCCATATCCATATATATATATATATATATATATATATATATATATATATATATATATATATATATATACATATATATTTATGCATACAGGTGGTTTCCTTTCTGTTTTTCATCTTTTCTAGAAAATAAACCTGATAATGGCCCTGCTAGGTCAAAGGATAACCCTTTGAGCATAGTTCCAAATTACTCTACAGAATTGTTGAATCATTTTGCAGCTCTTCCAACAGTGCATTAATATCTTATTTTCCCTATATCTCATTTTCTCTTTCTGTTCTATTATCCAATCCAATAGGTATTATGCAGTACCTCAGAACTGTTCCTAATTCATATTTCTCCAATCAATAGTGAGCTAGGACTTTTTTTAATATGGCCATAGTCAGCATTGATAACCACATCTGGAAACTGTTCAATTGGGGAATGGCTTTTATAAATTTGACTCAGTTATCTAAGTTTGAGAAATGATGTCTTTATCAAAGAAACTTGTTTCAGTATTTTTCCCCATAGTTGTTATTGCTAACTGTATTTTCCCCTATCCTATTTCTTGCATTCTATTGTCTCTCTTTTATTCATCCTGTCTCTCCTCAAAAGTGCTTTGTATCTGACTAACCCTTCATACAATCTTCCTTCCCTTCTAACACCTCTTTCCCCACCATTCTCCTATCTTCCTCTAGGGTAAGATAGATTTCTATACTCAATTGAGTGTGTATGTTACTCCTTCTCTGAGACAATTTCAATGAGAGTAAGGTTCACTCACTTCCCTTTAATTTCCCCTCTCCCACTCCACTTCAAAAAAGTTTTTTTTTCTTTCCTCTTTTAGTAAATAACTTAATGAATAAAAATGAATAACTTTAATGAAATAACTTACCCTATTCTACCTCCTCTTTCCCTTTCTCCCAGTACTTGTCTCTCTCATCCCTTATCTCCATTTTTAAATATAATATCTCTTCAAATTCTACTCTCACCTTTGCCTTTTCTATATAAGCTATATCTTACTGCCCTGATAATTGAGACAACACATATAAGTTATCGGAATCATCTTCCCATATAGGAATATAAGCAATTCAACATCATTAAGTCCTTTCTGATGTCTTTCCTGTTTACTTTTTTATGCTTCACTTGAGTCTCATATTTGAAGATCAAATTTTTTATTCAGCTCTGGTCTTTTTATTATGAAAATTTGAAAGTCCTCTATTTCATTGAATATTCATCTTTGCCCCCTGAAGAAATGTTTTCAATTTTGCTGAGTAGTTGATTCTTGGTTGTAATCTAAGCTCTTTTGCCTTCCAGAATATCATATTTCAAGCCCTATCATCCCTTAATGTAGAAGATGTTGAATCTTGTATTATCTTGACTGTAATTCCAACATAATTGATTTTTTCTAGATTTTTACAATATTTTTTTCCTTGAACTGATAGCTCTGAAATTTCACTACAATATTATTGGAAGTTTTCATTGTGAATCTCTTTTAGAAAGTGATTGGTGGATTCTTTCAGTTTTTATTTTACCATCTGCTTCTAGAATATCAGGGCAATTTTCCTTGACAATTTCTTGTAAGGTTATGTCTAGGCTCTTTTTTTTTTTGATCATGACTTTTCGAATTAAAAATTTTTCAATTATCTCTCCTGGATCTATCTTTCAATAGTTGTTTTTCCAATGAGATACTTCACATTTTCTTCTAATTTTTCTTCTTTTGGTTTTGTTTTATTCTTTCTTAATTTTTCACAAAGCCATCAGTTTTCCTTTGCTTAATTCTATATTTTAAGGAATTATTTTCTTCAGTGAGCTTTTGAATCTCCTTTTCCATTTGGCCAATTTTAGGTATTCTTTTGCTCGTTGGTTTTTGGATCTCTTTTTCCATTTGGCCCTGTCTGGTTTTTAAGATGTTATTTTCTTCAGTATTTTTTGTGTCTCCTTCACTAAGCTGATTTGATTTTCATGATTTTCTTTCATTACTCTCATTTCTTTACCCAATTTTTCCTCTACCTACCTTATTTGATTTCAAAATACTTTTTGAGTCTGAGACAAATTCATGCTTTTCTTGATGTAAAAGTTTTATTTTGTTTTTTTCTCCTGAGTGTGCATTTTGATCTTCCTGATGACCATACCATGGTAACTGTATATGTCAGACTTTTTGTTTGTCTGTTGTTTGCTCATTTCCCCAGCCTAAGATTTTGATTTAAACTCTTTATTAAGAAGGGTTCTGCTTCCAGGTAGGAGGACACACTGTTCCAAACTTTTGAGATTTTTGTAGCTATTTTCAGACCTACAAGCTTTTAATTCTTCCAAGGTCTTATGATCTAAGGAGAGATTTTTTCTACATTGCTTATTATTTTAAGGAAAAATCAATTGATTCTTATGCTCTCTATTGTTTTTAATAGGAATGGTGCTGTATTTTGTTAAAAGCTTTTGCAGCATCTATTGAAATAAAGATTTCTATTAGTTTTATTATCTATATTGTCAATTGTGCTGATTGTTTTCCTAAAAAATTTCTGTTTATCACACAGAAAATTTATTGCATCATGATCTGAAAAAGATGTATTTAAAATTTCTGCCTTTCTGCATTTGATTGTAAGGTTTTTAAATTCCCTAATACATGGTCAATTTTTGTGTAAGAGTCATTTACTACTGATAAAAAAGAATATTCTTTTTTTATCTCCATTCAGGTTTTTCCAGAGAGGTCTATCATATCTAACTGTTCTAAAATTCTATTCACCTCCTCAACTTCTTTTTTACTTATTTATTTTGTCCTAGATTTATCTAACTTTGAGGTTGAAGTTTCCTAGTAATACAGTTTGTTTCTTTTTGTGATCTATTTAACTTCTCCTCTAAGAATTTGGTTATTATATGCATCATTTGGTACATATAAATTTAGTATTGATAATAATTTATTGTCTATAGTCCCTTCCTTATCACTTTTAATTAGATCTATTTTTGCTTTGTTTGAGATTGGGATTGCTGCTCCTACTCTTATTTTTTTACTTTAGCTGAAGCATAATATATTCTGCTCCAGCCTTTTACGTTTACTCTGTGTGTATCTCTCTGCTTCAAATATGCTTCTTGTAAACAACATATTGTAGGATTCTGGTTTTTAATACACTTTGCTATCTGCTTCTGTTTTATGGGAGAGTTCATCTAATTCATATTCAGTTATGATTATTAGGTCTATTTACGTCCATACTATTTCCCCCATTTGTATTTTTCTCTCTCCTTTCAACTTATCCTTCCTCACCAGTGTTTTGCTTCTGATCTCCACTTCCTTCAATCTGCCCTCCCTTCTATCAACCCTCCTCCATTTTCTTTCCCCTTTCCCCTTCTACTTTTACTTCTATCTTCCCTTCTATCAGTCATTCTTTCCATTTCTTTCCCCTTTCCTCTCCTAATTCTCTGTAGGGTAAAGATAAATTTCTAACCCTAACTGAAGGTATATGTCATTCCCTCTGAGTCATAGCCAATGAGAGTAAGATTCAAGCAGCTCTCACTATTCTTGTCCCCCCCCCATTTAATAGGTCCTTTGCTCCTAATCCTTTTTATGTCTTACTTTTTTATATCATCGCATCAGAATCAATGTATGGCCATACCCTCTAGCTATATATTCCTTCTAATGGAGACATAATTCTCAAGAGTTATAAGAATCATCTTTCTGTGTAGGGATGTAAACAGATTAATTTTATTAAATAACATTTTTTCTTTCTCTTTATCTTTTTTATGTATCTCCTGAGTCTTTTATTTGAAGATTAAATTTTCTGTTCAGGTCTGATCTTTTTCATCAGAGAAGTTTGAAAGTCCCCAGTTTCATTGAATGTCCATATTTTCCCCCAAAAGAGTATGCTCAGTTTTTCAGAGTAGTTGATCCTTGATTATAATTCAAGCTCCTTTTACCTCCAGGATATCATAATCCAAACCCTTCAATCCTTTAGTGTTGAAGATGTTAAATCCTATATAATCTTGACCATGGTTCCATGGCATTTGAATTATTTCTTTCTGATTACCTACAACAATTTCTCCTTATGATAATTCTGGAATTTGACTACAATATTGCTTGAAGTTTTCATTTTGAGATCTCTTTCAGAAGGTAGATTCTTTCAGTGACAATTTTACCATCTTTTTTAAGATAATAAGGCAGTTTTCCTTGTTAATTTCTTTAAAGATGCTGTTCAAGTTCTTTTTTGTTTTGATCAGGTAGTGCAATAATATTGAAATTATCTCTCCTGGATCTATTTTCCAGGTCATTTTTTTTACTGAAGTAGTTTACATTGTCTTCTATTTTTAATTTTTTAAAATTTTGATTCATGTCTCATAGAATCATTAGATTCCATTTGCCCCATTCTGATTTCTAAGGAATTATTTTCTTTGGTTAAGTTTCATATCTTCTTTTCCTTTTGGCCTATTCTATTTTCTAAAGAGTTGTTTTCTTTTTGCATTTGACCAATTGTTTTTTTTAAGGAATTGTTTTTTTCAGTCAATTTTTGTGCTTCCTTTTCAAAGTTGTTGACTCTTGTAATGTCTCTCATTTTTTTCCCCAAATTTTTTGTCTGTCTTATTTGATTTTTAAAATCCTTTTTAAGTTCTTCCAAGAAGATTTTTTGGACCTTTTTGGATATTCCCCTCTGGGCCTTCACATGTAGACTGTTTCCCAATGTCCTCTTTGGAATTATGTTTTGATCTTGTCTCCATTGTACCTTTCAATGATCAGATTTTTTTTCTTTCTTACTCATTTTTTAGATTAGTTCATGGTTTTTAAAGTTGAATTCTGCTCCTAGAGCATTGGAGCACTGTCCCAAGCTTTTTGTGCTGAGGTCCAAAGGCCTATTCACTGACTTTCCAGATTGCAGCCTCAGGTGCTAATGGCTTGCTCACTGCCCTGAAGTTGTCCAACTTAATCACTCTAAGTGCTCAGGGGTTCTAGGATTCACAATTTGCCTTCTAACTGGAGTTGGAGCCTTCACTGATGACCTGCTGTGCAGTTGACCTGCTGAATCAGGACTAAGGGGCCTTGGCTGCTGATCTTCGCTATGGCCAAGAGCCTCCCACTGACTTCCTGCCACCCTGCCTGTATGGACTGCATGCTCCCTCCAATATGTGGAATCTTAGAGTCTTTCCAAGATATTTTAAGCTGGAAAATTGATCCACTATCTTTTTGTGGGTTCTGTAACTACATACTCCATTTAGAAATTTGATTTAACATTTCTGAAGAAAGCTGGGATGAGTTCAGGGAAGTTCCTAGCTTCTCTCCTCCATCTTGATTCACTTTACTGACTGGATTTTAAATTTCTACAACCAGTATCACAAATGGGTTATATAACAGGGCTATTTCTTGAAGAGTCCATTTAAAATGTATACTTTTCCTGAGACTTTTTCTTCAACCATTAGCAAAGCAAAAATCGGTCTATTGAATTGGGTGAGTGAGTGGTTGAGGATGAGAGTTGGGAATGGGAACTGGTTTCAATTCAACAGAAAGCATTTTAAACTTGAATTTATAAGACCTTGGTTCAAATCTTAATTCTACCACCTTATTACTGGACTGATTTACGGCTAATCATTTAACCTATTCCCTTTTCTCTTTTTTTTGCAAGGCAGTGGGGTTAAGTGGACTGCCCAAGACCACACAGCTAGGTAATTATTAAATGTCTGAGGCTGGATTTGAACTCAGGTACTCCTGACTCCAGGGCCAGTGCTCTATCCACTGTGACACCTAGCCGCCCCGTACAAATTTTTAAAATGAAGTGTGGGTATATAAATTCTAAGGTCCCTTCAGGCTATAGACCAAAAATTATATGATTCCAGGTGTAGTGGTATGTATTTGGGCATGGAGAGAGAAAGGAGAGTGAGGTAAGCAACATGACATCAGGCTGACCCAGGGAAATAGGGACCTTTGGAATCAGGAGACTTCATAACAAGGTGTTCTGTAGTCAATCAAACTGGTGCCAAGAGCCAGCTGTTAAGCTTTCAGGGTGAGTAATAATGTCTTAGTGAATGACAAATTATAAATCAGGACTTGATTCATTATTTTGTTGTTTATTTAGACAAGAAATGGAGGGAATAGTAATAATGGTAATTACATTTTAAAATGTCCTTTGAACACTTTCTCCCCACAATAAGTTGATTGTTAAATATTTAACAGTACACCACTCTTTAAATTCTAGGTACAACATTGCTCTTTCTGTGCAATCTTGGGCAAATTACTTTCCTTTTCTGGGCCTCAGTTTTCTCATCTGTAAAATGTGAAGTTTGAATAAGATGATCTCTATGGTCTGTCCTAGAAATGAAATTTATAAGGCTTGTGATAGAAATGAGAATAGTAGGCCTAAAAACAAAACTGCTTGTCTACATTGATTAGGTTTGCACCTGTAGTTCTGCAATTATTCCAATTACTAAAAATACATTAAAGTTTGGTTTTCAAAAGTGTTTACAATAGTGTCATCTTTGACTACAGAGGACAATGATTGAGAGATATATGTGTGACTGTGAATATATATATGAATCACCAGTCCTCCCAGCACTCCAAGAAAGCTGCTAGTCACAAGAATATTATTAATAACTAATGAATATCTCCTCACCTTCTTAAAAAGGCCTACTCAACAAATCTCCCACTATGTAATTCAAGAGAACCCTTTCTTCAAATCTGAACCCCTCATTCTCTCTCATCTGTAGCTTCTAAAACATGAAAGAAAGAAAAAGATATTCTTCCCAGTTAGGAAGAAAGTAATATTTCATTGAAAAATATAAAATGCAAATGACTTAGAGAACCACATACTTAGTCTCATTCTTTGAGCTCTCCTCTTAAGTTACATTCTCACATCTTCATCTGCTTGTTGGATGTCTCTACCCAGGAGTCATCATAACTCCTTGAATTCCTAGCTCAAACTCATTATCTCTCCTTCTTCCTAACCTTTTCTTCTTTGTATCTCTATTTCTGTTAACTGGTACCCCTTATTTATTCAGTTAATTAAGGAACAAGAGGCCCCTCCCAAATTAAGCTCATCATCTCTAATCTCATTACCATGTTGCTACCTTAGCCTTGACTGACTCCAGAGCTCTGGGTTTCATCTTCCCTCTAATTGGAGAAGGATGGAGTACCAAACTCCTCCAAATGCCCTCCTTTAGAGAGGACAGAAAATGAACTTTTGGACTGCACCCACTGTCATTCCCTATTTTAATTCCAAAGAACAAAATGCCCCCACCTCATGCCAGGCCACTCAATGGTGTTCTTCCTTTCCCTCCTCCTCCTCTCCCTTTTCCTGCCTCCTTTTGTCTGTTGTCTCCTCCATTAGTTTGTAAGCTCCTTGAAGGAAGGAACTATCTTTTTATTAATTATATACCCAGTGATTAGCATAGTACCTGATATATAGTAGGCACTTAATAAATATTTATTGGATTATTGAATTGAATACATAGATAAAATGTGAAATAATTCCTGCTTTCAAGAAGTTTACATTCTCAATATTTTTTAAAATGCCAATTAAAGGGTTCCACATTGGGCTAAAAAAAAAGGTTAAACATTAGCATATCATTTACCTTCAAGGACTTTATATTTTAAAAGGAAGAGTGAAGACTTTGTCCTACTAGCCCTTGACCCTCTTAGATGGGTCTATTTAGATATGTGTTGATAGAGTGTATCAAGATACTAAATATTAAATTACCTCTCTGCTTCATTTTAATTGCGCCCAGCTAGAAAACTGGAAACAACTGAAGTTGTCTTCTAGGCAGGCATGTTAGCAGGTACAAGGATTAGAACATTAAAATATTTCTAGTACTGAGAAATTACTCAATAGGGGCCTAAAAGATCTGGATATTCAGCCTTCCCTATCCTGTACTACTATCTATTTGGGGAATATTGTCTAGACTAAGTTCATTCAAGGGAGAGCCTGCCTCTAATCAGAGATAATAAGGTGCCTATTCAAATACTCTTAGCTTCTTTCCTCACTCTGAAGACCTGGGTACAATTTTACCTATGTCTAAGGTTCCCCCCCAAAAGGAGAGAGAATAAAAAGGTTCTCAGTTCAATATAAATCAAACATAGGATAGGTGATTTATTCCTATCTATAAAAGTAATGCTAAATATGAGAAACTCAGGAACATGTGTTATTGAAACAGGATTCCATAACTTAACTTAAAACCACCGATAGAATGTGTTGGGAGGGTAATACTCAGATTTAATCATAACATAAAACATTTTGTAGGATTGCTGATCAGAAATTTTATATTTGTCTAAGTTTTAAACTATATCAACTTGAAACCTGAAATTCCTCTAAACTTTGCACTCAGATGTTTATACTGTCAACTACTTTTACATCTTCCATGACCAACCACTCCTGGCATTGGACATAGGACCTTTGGACATTCTGAACTCACAAAATCACCTCCATGCCAAGACATGTCTACTTGAATAACCATATCCAATCAACTTCTCAGGAAAGAAAACATAAAGCCAAAGAAGACAGCCAAATTCCCAGACTCAGTCTCATCTAGTTGAGTCCATGGTTGAAGGGGGAAACTAGCATGGTAGGAATAATGAATGTGACCATCCATCTCTCTTCCCTTCTTCATGGAGCCTGGAAAGAGTGAAATATTTGCACAAGTCAAAAGGAAATATATAAGCCTAGCTGCTCCATTTTGAAAATTCACTAAGTTATCAAGTCCTCTAAGTTGAGAGCATACAGGAACTCCTCTTCATTTTACAGTGTAATCTCAGTAATGAGTCTTATATGACAAAAAAGCAGAATTCTCCAATTCTTCCCCATGACCACCCAAAACCAGGAATAGTAAATCTGGGAATGTTCTATGAGGAGAAGAAATGATGATTCTTATTATATATTTAATGGAGTCTATCTTTTTAGTCACAAAGTCTCCAAGGTCATCCCTCTTCCTTATTCAATTCAATTTAATAAATATATATTAAGGGACAGATATATGCAAGGTGCTGCCACCCTAGGCTATTAACAACAGTAGCAATGTTTACTTGCCTTGTAGGAGCTTACACACAACAAAAAATATAAATTATATAAAAATAAATTATGTTCAAAATACTATAGAATAATTTTATGAGGGAGAGAGCATTAACAACTGGGGGAAACAAGAAAGTCCCTCCGTAGGAAGTGGTTCATAAGCTCTGCTTTTTAAAAAAATATATTTATTTAGTATTTTATTTTTCCCCAGTTACATGTACAAACAATATTAATGTTCATTTTTAAAACTTTCAATTCCAAATTCTCTCCCTTCCTCCCTCCCCAATCCCCCATTGAGAAAGTAAGCAATTTGATATAGGTTATAAATGTATAGTCATTCCAAACATTTCCATAATAGTAATGTTGTAAAAAAAAATAGATATCTCCCCCCCCCAAAAAAAACTCTAAAAAACAGTTAAAAAATATGCTTCTTTCTGTGTTCTGAAAACCATCAACTCTTTCTCTGGGGATGGAGAGAATTCTTCATCATAGTAGTAGTAGTTGTCCTTCAATTTTGAAAAAGACAATAATGACATCAGAAAAGTGATGCTATGACTTGTATATAAGGATGATTAAAGTGAGGGATTGTTGTACAAAGATAATATTCTCACTATACCATAAGAGCCCACTGATCTGACATAGTAAGATCAGGATAGTTGGAGATGAATGGGAGACCTTGAACTGTTAGAGACATATCTTTCCTCTATCACCCAGGCTATTTTACAGTATACTTTTTACACAGTACATTTCATTTTGTATCATCTCATATAAGTCTTTCCAGATTTTTCTGAGAGCATTCTGCTCATCATGTCTTATAGCAGAATAGCATTCCATCATAGTCACAGGCCACAATTTGTCCACTCATTCCATCATTTATATAGTTCCTTTTCTTTTTTTTTTGTATTTCATCTCTTTTGGGATACAGACCTAGTATTGGCATTGCTATGTCAAAGGATAGGCATGGTTTTATAGCCCTTCAGGCATAGTTTCTAATTGCTCTACAGAATAGTTGGATTGATTCACAACTCCAACAACAATACAGTTTTCCCTACATCCCCTCCAATTTTCCTTTTATTTCCTATTAATTAGTCTATGAATTAATTTTAACTCTCCAGGGTAAAGGGCACACTGTCCCATGCTTCTGGAGTTTTTTTGTAGTTGTTTTCAGAGATATTTCTGAGAACTGAGGTCTTATGATCTAAGGAGAGGTTTTTACTGCTCTGCTGTTCTATGCTCCTGTCTGTGACTCTCCTAAATTCTTCCTAAATTCTCCTACAAATACTCTTTTCTGCCCTGGAACTGTAAAAAATGTCCCCACACAAACTCTGGTGTCCTACTGCTCCTCCTCTTTCTGGGACTGTGACCCACAACTTCATCCCAGATCTGAGAATGGAAAATAATAAAGAGACTCCAGTAATGTCCTTATGCCCCCCAACATGGGTCAAGAGCTCCAGAAACATCCATCTCAGTCACTGATTCAATGTCCTGCTCCTGATTTGGAAGGACCAGGGCTATGCTGGACTGAGTTCCTCTCTCACCCTAGCATAATAGCCAACTTTCTAAGTTTTCTTGGGCTGGAAAATTGTTTCACTCTGTCTTTTTAATGAGTTCTGATGCACTAGAATTTGTTTAGAATCATTATTTAAAGGTATTTGGAAGGCCTGCTGTCTTGACTCCACTTGGCCATAATCTGTGCTTCTAGGGAAAGGTGAGAAGGGAGTACTTTGGGCAGCCTTGGGAGTCTACCAGAGAAGAGAGTGTAAAGAATCAACCTCTGCAAAAGATCCACATACAACCCCTGTAGAGTCTACCTCCATATCTCTTGCAACTATACTTTCCATGCTACTGCCATAGTTAGGATTAACTAATTTATCTATCTGTCTATGTATCTTGAGATCAACCCCTTATTGAGATGCTCTTTGGTGTCACTGTTACTACATGAAATGAATCATATTTTTAAAATTTTATTTGTCTCCACATAGGCTGCATTTCCTCCCTGTGGCATGGAAGAACTACTTCCTTTGAAACACTTAGCACTGTGAGTAGCAGCACATTGTGGACAGTTAGGAAATAAATGTTGATGGATCTGATAGTACTTCCAGTGATTAGCACACACAGGGTAATCAGGGTAATAGCATACTAACAAATCCTTGTTAAATTAAAATACACAAATTATAATGTCCAAGATTGGCCTTGGAGAAGAGATAAGGAATTCTACCTCCTTCCTTCTTTGCAGAGTTAGAGAATTCTGGATATTCTTTTCAGACCCATTAATGTGATGATTGTTTAGTTCTGATGACCAGTTGCATTCTCCCCCTTTATGTTATAGCCGGCGATGGTTCAGTGGTAGGGAAGAGCAATAAGAGTATCATTGGAAGAAATTTTATCAGCTCAAAAATATTGAAACATACAGATCATTTCCTTCTCAAAAACTTTCAGTAGTGTCTCCTTGCCCCTCAGTTAAAGTATAGATTCCTTGACTTGGCATTTAAAAACCTACTTAAACTGGCTACAACCAACATTTCCAGCCTAATTTTACTACTTCATATATTTGATGCTCCATTTAAACTGAATTATTATTTTTTCCAAATTTCTTCCTAAATTCTTCTACCTTTGTAATGATTTAGATCTTCTCTCATTTAAATTTATAACTTTCCTCATCACCTTTGTCTATTCAAATGAATAACAGTGACAAAAATAGTAATAATAGTTAGCACTTTAAGGTTTGCAAAGCACTTTTTGAATTTAATTTTATCTCATTTTATCCTAACAACTCTGGTATTGTTGTTTTCTTCATTTTACAGGTAAGGAAACTGAGGCAGACAGTGACCAGACTTGTTCAACTCAGCTAGTAAACCCAGCACCTAATAAATAAATATTTCTTAAGCACTTTGTGCAAGCACTGTGTTAAGCACTGAGGTTAAAAAGAAATGCAAAAAGTATGCATATGATATAGAAAGCATAAACTGGAGTCAATTTGCAAAGGGAAAGTAGTAGCTTTAATAGGAACCAGGAGAGACCTCTCCCTGAAAATTGGATTTGAGTTGATATTTGAAGAAAGTGTTAAGAGCAAGGAGGTGGCAGGAAGGAGGGAGAACAAGACACTGCTTGGGTCCCATTTTCCCCAGAAAGTGTTTGTTGATGACACCAAGTCAAATACCATCTTTACCCTACAAATGGCCTGTGCTTCTCCATTGTCACTTCAGTTCTACTTCATCTCACACTTTTTTTGTGTATCTGCTATTACAGTGGAAGCAGCTTAAGGCCAAGGGTTACATCCTTCTTTATCTTTGTTATCCCCTTCACTGAGCACAAAGTGCCTGTACTAGGCTTTGCATGAATAGATTAATAATGTTTGTTAAACTGAATACAGTTCAGTCTGGATTAGTGTAAATAATAAATGCTGTGAAGTGGTTGCAGTATTTGAATGCATGCTGCACATTTCTATTGGGCTTGAACCAATGACCATATTTTACATAATTATAACTTTAAATATTGTGAATTCAGATACATACTACCATTCCACAGCATTCATTATTTGCACTAATCAAGACCTAACTGCAAAAATTAACATTAAAGATGGTTGCCCAAAAGATTCATGTAACCTATCAAGTAGAAACTGGCAGAAAGTCTGAGTTCAGTATATGTTGCATAGTCATTCACAGTTGAAAAGAAGGGTTTCTGCTTTAAGAAAGATTCAGGATGAAGAAAGCAGAATCATATGGGGTTTTTTTTAGGTTTTTGCAAGGCAAATGGGGTTAAGTGGCTTGCCCAAGGCCACACAGCTAGGTAATTATTAAGTGTCCCAGACTGGATTTGAATCCAGGTACTCCTGACTCCAGGGCTAGTGCTTTATCCACTACAACACCTAGCCGCCCCTAAAATATGTTAAACATGATTGGACATATACAACTTTTACCAGAGTGTTTGCTGTCATGGGGATGGGGGAGGGAAGGGAGGGTGGGAGAAAATTGCAGAAGTCATAAGCTTGCAAATGAATGAATGTTGAAAACTACCTTTGCATGTAATTGGAAAAATAAAATACATATGAAATACAACTGGGAAGGAGAATATAAAGATTAGAACTTTTTTTGTTGTTTTATTTAAAAATAATGTAGTTTTGAAAGAATTTATAAATAAATGGGAGTTAATTGTTTTCTTATGATCTTTGGTGGGGTTATTTAGATAGTTGCTTTTATTAGTTATTAAATTTAGATAGAGGGAAAGGAAAGGAAAAAGGGAAGAGAAAGGAAGGAAGCCTGGAAACAGGAAGGGAGGAAGGAATAAAGGGAGAAGAAAGACATGGAGGAAGGAAGGGAAGAAGAAGGGAAGGAAGGGAGGGAGGAAGGAAGGGGGAGAGATAAGAGGGAAGAAGGATAAGAGGGAAAAAAGGAGTCAAGTTTAAAGAAACAAATATATAAGACCTTGAAAAGGCATCATCTAAGAAGCATCCCCTGGAAAGGCAGGGTAGCCATCTAGAAAGAGTTCTAGGGAATTAGGGAGAGAATTGCCAAGTTGGTTTTTTTGAAAGTAAAGAGGCACTCCAGGATCTTACTGTTTAAAGTTTTAAACTAAAGACTTATCTCTGTCACTTTTCCTTCTCTTGTCACTTGCAATCCTGTTGCTCTCCATCTATGTGTGGGTGACCTACATGCTCTATCTAGGTCATAGCTCGTTACCACAAATGCTGCTAAACAGGAATCTCTTAGAAAAAAATCTAACTTCGGTTGATAGCCATTTGTTGCAGTAAAGGTGTTTAACAAAATAAAAGTCCAGAACAAATGAAGAAAGACAGAGCTCTGAATCTCGATAAAATAAAGATTTCTCTAATCCCTCGTTATAATATGGAGATGATGCTGACCTCTCCATAGTTATGCTGAAGGATCATAAAATCATAGATTCAGAGCTAGAAGGAGTCTTAGAAATAGCCTAATCCCATCCCCTAATTCTATGGATTTCAAATCTGATGTTCAGAGTAGGTAAATGGCATGTCCATTGCCAAATTGGAAGATTCAGATTTTGAACATACAGTGAACATTACAGTGAACTTTTCACTTTGTCATTGAACCTCATGAATCATTTAATGAGTTTGGGTTCTGTTAAGGTTCCTGGATAGGACCAAAGTACTAGTCACATTGATTGAATTTTGCCATAGATAGAAGTAGAAAAGTGACAGACAGGTATTAGAGTCATTCAAGAAGTCTCTAGCCCCTAGGATGCTAATCTCCAGGCTAGGGAGCAACTTTGTCCAAAGGGGAAATCTAGTTCCTTTCTCAGCCACAGGTGAGGACTGAGCCCACCTCCCTCCTTTTCTTGATCACATGCTTTATAATCTTACTGGAGAGACTGGCCAATTTCCAAAGGGAGTTGGGGTCTTAGTTGCATATCTTTCAGCTAACCCCATATTAGAGCTGTGCCCAGAATGCATAATCCTGAGAAAAACAGAAAAATTGTGCCACTTCTATTATTTTCTCCAGACAGCCTGGTGGTCTATAAATCACTGTCTTGTAGTAATAAAAAAAAAACTGAATGTATTTTTAAAATGAAGGGGAAAGGGAGTTAGAAATTATCTGCATACAGGCATACAGACAGATATATACAGATGTAAGATATGAGAGAAGAATGTTAATCTAACTGTAGAATAGGATATACAAATAATAACAATAACTAATATTTGTGTAGTGCCAGACATTTTACTGAAAGCTTAATATTTATTACAAAAACAACCCTGGGAGGCAAGTGTTGTTATTATTAACCCCATTTTACAGATGGGAAATTTGGGGCAGACAGTTGTTAAATGACTTGCCTCTGGTCACATAACTAGTAAGTATATGAGGTTGGATTAGAACTCAGGTCCTATGGACTAGTCACTGAGCTAGCTAGCTGACCCCATAAACATAGTGAGTGAGATATGAACACTAGCTATTGCTACAAGAAGGGATAAAAACAATGAAAAAATATGCCATTCATCTTTCCAAAATTTTCACTGACCCCTTCAGGACTGTACATGAGTCTCCATAACTAACACTGACATAAGAACTTAATCCTGTTAATCCTTCCAAGGCAAGCTCCAAAACTTATGTCATGGTATGTAGCCCATACTCCTGAAAGGGTATTTTCTGGTAGATTTTATTAACCTAGAAAAGCTTCAAATATAGTTATAATCATAAACTATCTTATCTTTGAGGATCGATTTAGCTAAATTATTTAGTCAGAGCAATTCAAGAGGCATATACAGACACATAGGTATAATATACATGTACATGTTTGTATACATATGTACATAAGCACATGATGTTTGTCCTTCATTCTTGATATCAGGGAGTTGATACCATGACAAGCACATGATTTAGATTTGAGTGAGAGAGTGCTATGCTAAATCCCCAGCCTCACTTTCTCTCCAAAGCCATCTGGGTCCAGTGGACAGATATGAAATGAATGACTACACTGGATGGGAGGCAATTAGGGTTAAGTGACTTGGCAAAGTCACAGAGTTAAGTGTCAAGTGTATGAGGCTGGATTTGAATTCCTGTCCTCCTGACTCCAGTGCTCTATCCACTGCAACACCACACACACACACACACACACACATATATACATATATATATACAATGAAACAAATCACAATTCCAACTCTCCTAAAATAGATTAAAATCATTAGAAAATAATGGTAATAATTTTCTTAACACACCTTAATGATATCTTCCTCTCTCAGAATGTGATGAAATCATGCCACATTGTTGATGTATTAAGATTTCAATCCACTAAAGCATTCAGATATTTATCAGTTGGATCATAATCATAGGTTAATGAAATTGACTTTTAAACGCGAGTGTAAGATTTTCTATTTATACATATTCAATTTTATCTTATTAGATTGAGTCCAATACTCTATCCCAAGAAGTTTCTTTTGTATCCTGCCTTTCTTCTCCAGTGTATTTTCTGTCTCTTCTAGCAAATTTGAGCAGAATTCCATCTATGCCTTCATCCCAGTTTTCATTGAAATTGTTAAATAGCACAAGACCAAACACAGATTCCCTGGGGCATTCCTCCAGAGATCTTCTTCTACCCTGATGCTTAACCTTCAAAGACTTCTCTTGGGGGTTCTATAATAACCAATTCTGAGTCTGTCTAATTGTCTGTCTTAAATATTTCATCTTATCTAAAAGAGGAGCATGAAAGACTATGAAATGCCTTGATAGAATCTAGGTAAGCTATTTCTACAATAGTGTGATTTGGTGGAAAGAGCACTGGATTTTGAGACAGAAGACCTGGATTTGAATCCTGGCTCTGTTATGTTCTTGGCATTTTAGTTTCCCTATTGTTGCTATTGTTCAGTCATATCCAACTCTTCATGACCCTATTTTGGGATTTTCTTGACAAAGATATTGGAGTGATTTGCCCTTTCCTTCTCCACTCATTTTACAGATGAGGACCCGAGACAAATAGGATTAAATGACTTGCCCAGGGTCATACTGCTAGAGTCTGAAGCCATATTTGAATTTAAGAAGATGGATCTTCTTGAATCTAAGCCAGGTGTTCTATTCACTGCACTACCTACCTAACCTGCAAATTTATGGGACTGGATTAGGTGATTTGTTAGTGTTCTCCCAACTCTAGATTCTATGATCTCTTACCTATCAATTTGGTAACTGAATGAAATAAGAAAGAAAGAAAGAAAGAAAGAAAGAAAGAAAGAAAGAAAGAAAGAAAGAAAGAAAGAAAGAAAGAAAGGGAGGGAGGGAGGGAGGGAGGGAGGGAGGGAGGGAGGAAGGAAGGAAAGAAAGAAAGAAAGAAAGAAAGAAAGAAAGAAAGAAAGAAAGAAAGAAAGAAAGAAAGAAAGAAAGAAGAAAGAAGATAAGGCTAGCATATCATGACTTTTTCTTATCAAAGTCATATCACCACTTTGTGATCCCTGCTTCTTTTCCTAGGCATTCTCTAAACATCCTTTAAGAATTGAAATCAATTCTCATTCCATCAGTGCAACAATCAGGCACAATTTGGGGGGGTATCTGTGATGGAGAATACCATCTCTACCCAGAGAAAGAATTGTGGAGTTTGAACAAAGACCAAAGACCATTACTTTAATTAAAAAAAACTTACCTTATTATGTAATTTTTCTATTTCTTATACTTTATTTTTTCCATATGAATATGATTTCTCTCTCATCACATTCAACTTAGATCAATGTATACCATGGAAACAATGTAAAGACTAACAGACTGCCTCCTGTGGGGGGGGGGGGTTGGGGGGAGGGAAGCGAGATTAGGCAAGAAATTGTAAAATTCAAAAAAAAATAAATAAATCTCCTTAAACATTAAAAAAAAGAACTGAAGTCAAGCTAGCCAGACTAGAGTGTGCCCCCTCTCCCTCTGCATGCTTGTTGCTATTATTGAAAATCAGAACATTTGACCATTTCTATACCTGGGTTACTTTTCCTTTTCTTTGTATCTCATCAAAGATTGAAGAGTTTTAAGGGACATTTAAAAGATGACAGTGATAAGTAATTATACATGCCAGTTCTTTCATTGCCTGATGAGGTAGTAGTTCATCTGGGTCTGGGGACTTAAATGCAAGAGTTGTTGGCTGTTTTAATCTCTTAGTGCTCCCTACTTACTTTGGGTATCAGCCTCTGGGTTAATCTTTTGTGTTTTGTGCTTTCAAGTACAAAGGTCTTTCTCTGGCAAAGCAAAATAATAATAAAAAGAAAGAAGAGGAGGAGAAGGAGAGAAGGAAGAAAGAAGAAGAAGCTGATATCAGAAACAGATTTACTATCATAGATATCTTACTAATTTTCAAGTCACCAATAGGTTCCATTAGACAGAAGAGAGTATAAGGGAGGGAATGTGAATAACTCAACAGAACCTTTACCTACTGCTAAACAGACAACACAGAACTTCATTGCTTCCATATTGAATCAGTAGGATTCTGTGAGAGTTACATGCTCCTAGTACTGTCCCAGGAATTGAATGTGCTCTGTCATTGCTTTCTCTCATTTCCAGTTGACCTGAATGTGTCATTTTGGTAGTGTGAGGTACTTTCAAAAGTTTTGTGTCACTGTATCCGTTCTTGAGTCTGTAATTCTGGATGCATGGGTACAGATGTGTTGCAGGCAGATATCATCCAACTCCTGACAAAGAACCAAAATTATTCCTATAATTTATCATCACGGCCATCTTGAATGCTAACGAGAACACTGCTTGATTAGAATTGTCAAAAAGCATTTGCACTGCTGTCCTACCAGGGAACATTTCCTCTGCCAGATGCTGCCTTTCAAATTAACTACAAAGAATCTCTTATGCTTCCTTCTTCTACATTTTCCCTGGCCCTGAAGAAATGGATCATCAAAAAAACATTCTTTTTTCTCACCCTCTCCCTTTTTCTGATGAACAGAGTTTTTTCTGTGTTTCATAATTTTTAAAAAACGAGAAAGAAAGTCTTTTGTTAAAGAAGTAATATTTATTAGGTCACAATACCTTTAAGAAGTTATTAGATTCAACAATAGATCTGAATTTTGTTGTTGGTGGTTAAGTGTGCAAATCTGGTTCCTGCCCTGTAGGAAACTCAAATGCATCAACTAAACCACAAATCCTGTGAGTGAGTGAGTGAGTGAGTGTGAGTGTGTGTGTAGGGGTGGGGAGAGAGACAGAGTAGGATGATGGGGAGAGGAGAAATGAACTACTTGGAAAGAATGAAAAAATATTTTTTAAAATCCTGTATACTATGTTCCAGACAACATTCTAAACAATGAAGATACAGATAGAAAAAAGGAAGACAATCGGTGTCCTCAAAAAGGAAAAAAAAAACTTATTAGAAAGGTTTTTCTTTGGGTTCCAAGTAGGAAATAGAGAAGACTGAGAAGTGGCAGAGGCCAGATAAAGTAAAAGTTCATCAATTGAAGACCAGGGTCCCAAGATATGATATATAAAAAGTTCAAGAAATATAGTTTCTGTATAGTTAATCATTTTATTAATCATGCTAGGATATAATCAATAAAAGAGGACAGTGGTACTATCAAATGTCAAAAACTCCTTATGGAACCCACTCATTGTCACATAGCTTCATCCATTAATGAGGGCTTTAGACTCACTGTCCCCTATAGTCTCTTCTCCTTTAAATCTTTGATTCCATGATTTCTTTTGAGCCAAAACATCTCCCAGTAGAAGTTATTATTAAAGTTATTATTATACCCACTTTATAAATGAGCTCAGAAATGTAAAATACCTTAAGCCATTAACTCAAACTAAAATAAATGAGTTCACTGAATTGTACATAGGGCCCACTTGTAGAGTATTTGACACCTCAGTTTTATTAAGCTTCAAATTTTAAGTTGTTAAAATTTAAAGCTCCACAAAGACTTTTGGGACATCCTGTATGTAGATAAATGTTCACATGTTTATCTTTATAAATTTTAAAATACTATAGAAAAGGTAGTTATTAGAAGTTTATTGGAAATATCAAATTTACCCATTTGCTAAGAGGCTTCAAATTTTCAGACCACTTCAAGAGCCTGCCGTTTAGAAGAACATCCCTGGTTTGTTTCCTGAAGAACTAAGTAACATGCTCCTTAGTGTACAGATTGTTCCCTCAGAAATCCATAAATCTAACCCAACACTTGCTTTTATTCTATGGCAATAACTAGAGTTATAATGCAGTATTTTGTCACTGTATTCAATTTTCATAAATTAGCCCTAAAGTTATTGCATTGCATTGATTAGAAAAATACATTAAGCATGAATCCACTCAATTACTCTTTTTTTGGAAACAATGAAGAAGTCTTGTAGAAAAGGTTTGATGGCGGTGGGAGCCTTTGGGTGAAAGGGATGAAAAGCTAGTGCTCCCTTCTAGAGGATGTAGGGAAGCAGGATGAACTCTGGATGTTTTATAGGCATTTATTTAACTTTAGGCAAAGTCCATTGTTGAAATCAATTGTGACTTAGAATGGACTCCCTCCTCCTCTATCTCTCAGGATCCTTGTTTCTTGGAAGTCTTTCCTGACTTCCTCAACTGCTAATAAATCCCCTCCCAAATCAGCCTGGAATTCACTATATATATGTGTGTGTGTGTGTGTGTGTGTGTGTATTCTGAATACACTTAGATGTAGATGTTTTTCTCCTTCATTAGAATATAGGATTCTTAAGCACAAGACTATGTTACTTTGTTTTTGTACCTCCATACTTATCTCTTAGCACAATGCCAGGGATATCTTAAATGTGTTGTTCATTTTTAATTAATAATTTGATAATTAATTTTAATATTTACTAACTGATTGAATGACCCTATGGTAAGAAAGAGACTGTGAACAGATCCTAGAAAAGATAATTTTGTGATTTGCTCCCATAGCAACTGAGGAAAAAAGTTTGGGAACCAATTGCCTTCCTGAAGGCTATGAGATAATACATTAAGCTCCTCATTTTTCTCCATTAGGAATAAGAGATGAAGACAAGAAGGCTAGTGGATCATACCTGAACTCATTTCCTTTTTTTAAAATTATTGACTTTTTTAAATTTAAATTTATTTACTTATTTAATTGTCTATTTGTTTATTTATTTATTTTGAATTTTACAATTTCCCCCCTAATCTTCCTCCCCCCCCCCCAAGAAGGCAGTCTGTTAGTATTTACATTGTTTCTATGGTATACATTGATCTAAATTGAATGTGATGAGAGAAAATTCATATCCTTAAGGAAGAAAAATAAAATATAAGAGATAGCAAAATTATATAAGGTAACTTTTTTTAATTAAAGGTAATAGTCTTTGGTCTTTGTTCAAACTCCACAATTCCTGAGCACTTATTTCTTACAGAATTTTCACATTAAAAGATTCTTTACCTATTCCAACTAAATAGTCTAACTAGCACTCTTGTGAGTAATCAAGGCACAGATCAGGAGACCAGGTTGATCCAGACTGATAATAGGTCTTTAACCAAGAAATAAAGAGTTCACTTTTTCTTTCCTTCTTTGGGCTCTGTTGGATCCCAGATAATTGTTCTTTCAGAATCACAGACTGACTGATGTTAGTTTGTGATTTGCAACACCTCCCTACTTATATTCTCTTAAGGTTTCATGGACAGAGGTAGCACCGCTCTGATCCTTTTTTTTTTTTAAATCAAGTCAAACTTAACCAGAACCCAGCAGTCAAATTCAAACTTTATTCTGCTGGAGACAAAGGTTGGGGGAATGGTAGTGTTAGCTGCTATGGAAAAAGAAACTTTCATTGAACTTTGCCTGTTGGAGGATTTAGGAAGGCAGTGGAAAAATTTCCATTTTGGGGAGGGAGTTTGCAAGGCAATGGAGGTAAGTGACTTGCCCAAGGTCACACAGCTAGGTAATTATTAAGCATCTGAGACTGGATTTGAACTCAGGTTCTCCTGACTCCAGGACTGGTGCTCTAGTCACTGTACCACCTAGCAGCCCCAAATTTTCATTTTTCTGAACCAAGAAGCTATGTAGAGACAACATGCATAAATCAACTGGAGAAGCTCTGGTCTGAGACCCAGAGAAACCACCAAAATTCAAAAACACATTCATAGCTCAGTTTATTGCAACCTGAAGGAAACCTTTCCAAATCCTTCTTAATTCTGATGGCTTCCCTCTATTATTTCCTAGTAATCCTGTATATAGCTTGTTTCTACACAATTGTATATATGTTATTTTCCTGATTAGATTGTGGGCTCCTCAAGCACAGGGACATTTTTGCCTTGTATCCCTGGTGTTTAATAACAGAACTATATAATAGGTGCTTCTTGACTCACTAAATAACTGATATCAGAGCTAGAAGGGCAGATTGAGAACATCAAGTCTAGTTTTTTTTCACTCAATGAGATGGTGACATCTGATACTGGGCTCCATCTTCAATTAAGCTGGATTCATTATTTGTTGAATTAAAACAAAAGAGTAACAGTAATGCAAACCTACTTCAGTGACTGAGTGAACAAAAGTGATCCTTCCCTGGTGGTGTTCTGAGCTTTGGTGACCTCTAGTTGGGTGTCCTAGTTGCTTTGAGCAATAAAAATGATTACTCATAAAGGTGACCCAGTCATTCAACCTTGCATCATACTTAACATATGCAATGCAAAGAAAGACAGATATCTGGCCCTGTAAAATGCAAGCCTTTTAGTTTTCACCAAGGTATCCCTTTTTCTCCAGTTTTAAGGGCTATAATTTTCCATTCTATTCCCTTCTAAGTATCCCATCCCCTCCTTTTCTCTGCTTCTTCATCTTCCTTTTTTTCTTCATGGCAACTCATTATTGCTTCTTCCCCCATTACAAGTATGGTTAGAAAAAGAGATATGCCCTTGATCTCATGGCTTCCCCAAAAGCTCCCTGGGTAGATGCTATTGTTTCTGAGGGGGAAAAAAGGAAAGAAAATTTGGATTTGAAGTCAGAGAACCTGGGTTCAAATTCTGACTCTGCTATTTACTCTCTATGAATTTCAGAGGTTTCAGCTAGTTCAGTCCTCTCATTTTACATAAGGGGTAACTGAGGCACAGAAAGATGAGTACCTTGACCAGAATTACAATCAAGTTCTTAGTAGAACCAGGAATCCCATGTCTTTCATTAACCATTCCAGGGTTCTTTCTATTACACCACAATAGAAGCAGCTCCTTTCATTTTCTTGAAAATAAATGTGGTTTTTAGAGGTGGTTAATTAGACATTTGATTTCACTAATATAATGAGTTTCTGATGAGGAAACTTACTATATAAAGTGCATTTCAGCAATTGCTCTGCAACTCGTAGTTTTGGAAAATTGTGAAGGGTCACTGAGAAATTAAATAATTTGCTCAAGGTCACACAGTATATATTTGAAGAACTTTGAACCCAGGCCTTCCTGAGCCAAATTGGTTCTATATCTGTGATGTCATGCTGTTTCTTATCCTGTATTCAATGTGTTGAGGTTGATCTGACAATACTTCTTAGGATCTCCTACAGGTTCGTATTTCTTAGGACTTTGCTTTGTTTCTGCCTTTTCCCTAAGTTCACTTTGCTCTGCCAGTTACAATCTATGTAACTTTGAGTAAGTAAACTAACTTCTCTGAGCCTTGACTACAAAATGAGATCTTTGGACTAGATGACCTATTAGGTCCCTGTCAACTTGAAATCTAATGATCCTAAATTCTCTTCCAACTCAACAATGAAAATAAAACTTCTGTTCTCCTGACTCCAAGGCCTGTGCTCTATCCACTGTGCCACCTAGTTCCTGAGTAGATTTTGATCTAAAACATTTTAAATGTATGTTTCAATAAAACAAGACTGAAGATGAAGACTATTTAATCTAACAAATGGTCCCAGTGTTGGACAGCAGTCACAAGCTTCAGATGCCAGGCTGTAGGAGACACTGCTAGCAATGGCATCTGGCTCCATTGAAGAATTCTCTGGCAGGTCCATTGGCAGCTAAGTTTACCTCGAGGTCATTAATGTGAATGGGTTGATAATGTATTTTCTGGGCTTGCCTTCTTCCCCTGGCACAAGTTTTAACTCATGTTAGTCTCTGAAGGATTCATGCATTTTAATTTGTTTGTGACTAAGTACTTGAATCCACCCTTTGATGAGATTTCTGCAGATCCTCTAATGGACTTGAAATCTGGCTTCCTGTTGTTCAGTTTTCTTTGCTTTTAATTGATTCATGCTGGTATATGACCATGAACTCCCCCCCCCCCCAGGACTAAGCTAGGTTTTTTTTTCTCCCTTAGTTCAAAAGAAGTTTGCGCGCGCACACACACAGACTCACACACTTCAACTCACATCTTTGCTCACAGAGTAATTTTTAGTTTCCTTGGGCAACATCCCTTGCCATAAGTATATAACTGAACCATAAAAATTTACTGAGCACCTGCTCAGAACTTTGTTGTGAACAGTTCAAGTGAAGGAAAAAGTATACCATTGAGAATCTCAGTTTATTTGGGGGAACCAAGCTAACCAAAAGGGAAAAAATGGAAAAGGCATTGAATTTTGTATCTTGTGGCCTCAGTTTGAATAGTTCTCCACTACTTAGTATCTTTGTAACCAAAGGAAAATCAATGAACCTAAATTTCCTCTTCTTTAAAATGAGGGGGGTTGGACTAGGGAATCACTAAGGTCCCTTCCCTTTCTAAATTTACAATCCAATAAGCCAATGATCTAAGACCTAGAACAATTAAAGAAAATAAAATAAACCATTTTGTGCTATCTATAATAGATATCTAGTAGAAGATGTAGATTGGAGTAATCAAGGAAGTCTTTCCTATATAAAGAAAGAGTTGAGTTGGGCTTCAAAGAATTCAGAGAGGTGAAGTGACAGTTTGAGAGCATCCTCAGGAACCACTGATGATAAGATTGTTGATACTGAATACTTTCCTTTTGCCTCAGGACTGCATTAGATCCAGTTCTGAGTCTTCCATTATCATAAACCTAATTAGTTTACTGTGGAAACTTTGTCACTGAGATCTGTATCCTGGAAATTTCAAGTACAGAAAATGGATTAAAAAATACAAAATAATAAAAAAAAAACAGAACTTCATCCAAAGGACCAAGAAAGCACTAGTAGATAGATTGTAAACATCAAATTTTCTAGAGAAGCAGCATGAGGATGACCATGTGGAATAAACCAGGCAGAGACTAATATCTCACACCTTATATATTAAGATATATACAATATATAGGTTGAAATGTGTACAGGATTTAAACATAAAGGGTGGTGTTTTAAGCCAATTAGGAGAACAAGGAATTGCTTTTCTGTCAAGTCTATGGAGAGGGGAGGAGTTTAAAAACCAAACAAGATAAAAAGAATATTATAAAATACAAAATGTATAATTTTGATTTTATTAAATTAAAAAGGTTTTGCATAAACAAAATCAGTGCAACCAAGATTAGAAAGAAAAGCTGAAAAACAAATTTTATAGCTAGCATTTTGACAAAGGACTCATTTCTGAAGTATATAGAGAATTGAGTCAAATTTATAAGGATACAAATGATTTCCCAATTAATAAATGGTCAAAGAAAAGAACAGGTAGTTCTCAGATGAAGAAATTATGAATATTCATATGAATACTCATATAAAAATCTATAAATCATTATTGATTATCAAGAAATGAAAATTAAAACAAGTCTGAGTTATCACTTCATATATATCAGATTGGTAAATATACCAAAAAAGGAAAACAATAACTTTTGGAGGGGTTGTGAGAAAGTAATGCACTGTTGGTGGGCTTGTGAACTGATTCAACTATTCTGAAGAGCAATCTGGAACTATGCCCAAAGGGTTATAAACATACACACACACACACACACACACACAAACACCTTCAATGCATACCTTTGATCCAGCAATAACACTCCTAGATCTGTATTCCAAAGATTCATATGTAGAAAAACATTGATAACAACTCATTTTGAAATGACAAAGAAATGGAAATTAAGGGAATTCTCATCAACTGAGGAATGACCAAACAAATTGTGGCATATGAATATGATGGAATACTATTGTTCTGTAAGAAATCACTAGCAGGTAAATTTAGAAAAACTTGGACTTAACATGAACTGATGCTGAGTGAAGTGAGCAGAACCAGGACAGCAACACATTAACAGCAACATTATGTGATGATCAACCATGGTCGTCTTAGCTACTCTCAGAAATTCAATGATTTAGGTGATTCTAAAAGATTTGTGATGGAAAATTTGATCCACTTCCAGAGGATAAAAACTATGGCACCTAAGTACAGTTAAATCATACTATTTTCATTTTTTAAAATTTGTTTTATTTTTTTCTTATTTTCCCCTTTTGTTCTGATTCTTCTTTTACATAACTAATATGGAAATAGGAAAAACACTATTGTACATGTATAATCTGTATCAGATTACTCAGTGTTTGGGGAAGGGGGAGGGAAGAGTGGGAGGTAGAAAAATGTGGAACTCAAAATCTTACAAAATTAAAACCAAAATCAAAACCATGAAGATGACCTTTTTCTCACAGAGTCTAATTATGGAATGGATTGTCTGGGAAGACAGAACTCTGTCACAGAGAGGTTGGGTGATAACCTATCAGGGATGTAGAGGAGAATTCTTCTGAAGAAGTCTGTTTCAAGTTGGTCTTTCTTTTTTTTTAGATTTTTCAAGGTAATGGGGTTAAGTGGCTTGCCCAAGGTCACACAGCCAGGTAATTATTAAATGTCTGAGGTCAGATTTGAACCCAGGTACTCCTGACTCCAAGGCTGGTGCTCTATCCACTGTGCCATGAAATCTTTTTCTAACTATGAAACACTTAGGTTCTTTAAGCAACTAGGTGGCACAGTAGACAGAGTGCCAGATCTGGAGTCAGGACGACTCATATTCATGAATTCAAATCTGGCCTCAGACAGGTCCTAACTTCAGTTTCTCCATCTGTAAAATGAGTTGCAGAGAGAAATGGCAAACCAGTATCTTTGCCAAGATAGCCCCAAAGGGGTCTCAAAAAATTGGACATCACCAAAAACAACTGAACAAAAAAGATTTTCTGAGTCCTGAAGTAGCTGCTATTATTATCTTGGGATCAGAGGATTTAGAGCTAGAAGGTCCACAGAGATCATTTAGTCGTTGCTGTCCTGGCACTGATTAGATAATTAGATGAAGGACTAGTGGAGAGACTGCTAGACTGGGAGTTGGAACAAAACTAGATCTCAAAAACCACCTGCATCATTATATGTCCATTTAACCATTATATGTCCATTTAACCACTCTGACTAGTGCATTCAATTTTCTAAATAGAAACATGAGGATAATAATATTTGTATTACTGAACTTACAGAGTTGTTGTAAGGAAGAGATGAGGTAGATAGGAAAAGCACAATCCCAATTCTGATCTTTTAAAGTCTGCCCCTGGTCTACCAGTACCAAATCTCAAACTATGCTACAAAGCAATAATCATCAAAATAATTCAGTACCAGATAAGAAACACAATGGTTGATCACTGGAATAAGTTAGGTACATAACCTAAAAAATCAAAAGAGCACAGTAATCTTGTGTTTGATAAACCCAAAGATCCCAGCTTTGGAAACATAAACTCATTATTTAACAAAAATTACTCAAAATCTGAAAGGAATATGACAGGAAATAAGCATCGATCAAACATAACAGGGTACATGATTTAGACAGAAAGGGTGCTATCATAAGCAAATTAGGGAAGTATAGGAAGAAATCATCTGTCAAATCTATGGATATGGAGAAGAATTTGTAGCCAAATAAATGAGAGTTGTTCAAGGAAGGTGGAATAGATAATTTTGGCATAAATTATTTTTTTTAGGTTTTTGCAAGGCAAATGGGGTTAAGTGGCTTGCCCAAGGCCACGCAGCTAGGTAATTATTAAGTGTCTGAGACCAGATTTGAACCCAGGTACTCCTGACTCCAGGGCTGGTACTTTATTCACTACACCACCTAGCCGCCCCGACATAAAATGTAAAAGATTTTTCATAAACAAAACTAGACACATTTAGAAGAAAATCAGCAAACTGGAAAAAAAATTATAGCAAATTCTTTTGAGAAAGATCACATTTCTCAAATCCATAAGGACTGAGCCAGATTTTTTAAAAAATAAGAGCCATTGTACAATTGATAATAGTCAAAAATACATAGTTTTCAGAGGAAAAAAATCAAAACTATTCCTAGTCATGTTAAAAATGCTCTAAATAGTTAATAAAGAAATGCAAATTAAAACAATTCTGTGGTATCACCACCTCATACCCATCACAAATCCTTTTAAGTTTTTGAAGGCAATGAATACATACCTCCTAAGTCTTCTTATTTCTATGCCAAAAATGTCCAGTCCCTTCAAATAATCCACAACTAGCATATTTACTATTTTGGTCAACTTCTGGATATCCTTCAGCTCATCTACACCCTTCTCAAAATGTAGATTTCAGGACTAAATCTAATACTCTAGATATGGTCTCAGTGGTACATGATTTCATCATTCATTCATTCTATACACTAATACCTCTATTAAAGGAACTAAAACTAAAGTAGATTTAACTTTGAGTCCATGTCATATTTTGGACTTAGATACTGAGCTTGTAATCCATAAAAATCAGGAATATGATATTTAACAACCAACTTTCCCCCATCAAAAATATACATCACACACTTTTTTTTAAAATTTAAGGTAATGGGTTTAAGTGACTTGCCCAAGGTCATACAACTAGGCAATGCCCCATACATCATGTACTTTAAATTTAATCTGAACTATCAGCATTTAGCGAATTCAAACACACACACACACACACACACACACACACACACACACACATGCACAAATATCTGATTTCTGAGTTATAATTCCTCACACTGAAAATATAACTCTAGCAAGCTGGAATTATTGGCATCCAGAATATCTTTGACTAAATCCGAAGATTTTTTATAGGCTTTCTATCCACTGCACTAACTGCCCCACAAAGGGCAATAAAGAGGCACAAAAAATGAGTGAAAAAATATAATTAAGTAGATTAATCTTTTCAGCATCCTCTATAAATAATTATATAGTGATAATGCATATATAGTACTTTAAATTTTATAAAGTACTTTATATATTTCATCTCATCATCTGAATAAAGGGCCTATCTTTTTTTGGATCTTCTTCTTGATCAAAACATAAAGATTCCCCCTTTTTTTCTTTAGTATTAATGAACAGGGATAAGGAAACTAAAGTTTTGATTTTAATGACCCAAGCTTCTAAATGAAACCAGTACCCAGATTTTTAACACTCATATTCTTTTGGTGATGGTGTATGACATCACATGGTGTCAGTCTTTTTGTCAGTCAACACATATTTATTGAACACCTATTGTATAATATGTACCATGCTATTCTCTAGGTATACAAAGAAGGGCAAAAGACAGTTCCTGCCTTGAGGGGCTCAATGGATGGGATACTAATGGGAGAGACAATATGTAAACAACAATACACAAACAAGTTGTTTAGGATAAACTAGAAATAATCTATAGATAAAAGGCAGCAGATTTACAAAAGAATTGGGGAAAACTGAGTCACAGAATATTAAAAAAATGAAATTGAGAATAACAACAGTTAAAATTTTAATAGCACTTACTTTGTCCCAAGCATTGTGCTGAGCACTTTGCAAGTGTTATCTCATTTTATCCTCATAACAGTCCTAGGAGGTAAGTACTATTATTGTCTTCAGTTCATAAATAAGGAAAATGAGACTTGCCTAGGGTCACTCAGCTGGCAAATGTCTGAAGTCAAGTTTGAACTTGTATCTTCCTGTACAATGAAATAGAATTAAGGACTTAACATAGATGTACCATAAAAGTAATCATTAAATACAAACACACACACATAAAGCAAAATAAAAGTTATGTGACATGACTGTGGAGTATCCAACTGAAAGCTGATGTGTTTCATTGATTTACATTTGATTAAGGGAGTTCTAAGTTTGAGTAGACTTTGGCAAGGAAAAAAAAAGCTCTATCACATACTTAGACAATTGAAGTCCTTGATCACTATATCATATTTTTATGACATATTTATGATCTATTTCCCAATGACTTTACATAAGTCCTCCTTCCACCCTGGTGGAATATAGTTAACCCCTATCACAATAATTTTTTTTCTTTTTTTCTCAAATATTGTCACATCTCCCTACCTTGTCCTCACATAAGTATATTCTGAATGTGTAATGCTTTATTATCCATTGCCTCTTTACCTATTTTCTTCCTTTTAAATAAAGTTTAACCTTTTAAGACCATATTTAAATTGCTTCTCTGCCAATGGAGGCTAAGATCAAATATAGAACCATATTTAAGTGATGATTCCTATCCTACCAAATATCAATGATAGCTATAAGGTCATCATGGCTTGTATTTTTTCCCTGCTTATAACTTGAACTTCTATTTAAGGGGAATAAAAGATAAAGTACCCTGGCACAATCCCCACCCCAGAGAATGAAGTATGTGACTCAATATCTATTCTTTGAGGAAATAGAAGTCCACTAGGTCAGGGAAATGGAGAGCTTAAGTGAATATATCATGAAGTAAAGCCAGATTGCAATATACAAACAGGCACACACATATGCATAAGAATACACACACACACACACACACACACACACACACACACACACACACACACACACTTCCTTTCCTTAATATCATCATTGCAGCTGACTGGGAAGACCAACCACCCGAATTTATAGCCTCTCATTAGGAAATAGAAAGTCATTTATAAACACATTCAGCCAAGCAGGTTAATGGCCTAGACACTCATTCTCCTTCTTGGCCTGTTGCTTGAATGGTGCCCAAAAGATGTTAGGGAAGAGAGAAATAGACTGTTGTAGGAAAGCCAACAGGAGCTTGAGGCCCTATCGATTCATCTGCAAATAATCATTTTCCTTGTTTGATCCCTCCCCTATATTTGAAACTCCTCTGTAGTTGAATTCTGGCTTTGCTACTTTGGTCATTCTCCTTACCTGCCTAGAACTCTGTTTCCCTAATTGTTCCCTTCTTACACTGAATTCTATAATCCTATAAGATGAAGAACAGACAGTATATAGGATAAAGAGCTAACCATATCTTCTTTTAAAGAATCTTTTAGTAAAGAGGGAACAGAGGTAAAAATTCAGAATTGAATCAGGTCTCTAGGATTGAATATCTGGGTATTCCCTTTCTCTGAGTCCCTTGTTACAGGAACCTTTAGGACTCAGAGCTGCTACCACCATATATTCCAGGGCTTGGGCATCCATTCTCTCCCCTTGGTCATTCACTCAGCATCTGAGGGCTATCCTCCAGCAGGGGACTCACAATATTTGTTTTGGATCAAGAGCCAACTCAAAATTTAGAAGCCAGATTAATTTTTAATATTTCAAGGAAAGAAAAATAGTTGAGAGGATAAGATAGTATTTTGACAAAGAGTTAAGAATCAGATTAGACAGGGGTGGCTAGGTGGTGCAGTGGACAGGGGTGACTAGGTGGCACAGTGGATAGAGCATAGGCCCTGGAGTTAGGAGTACCTGAGTTTAAATCCAGCCTCAGATATTTAATAATTACCTAGCTGTGTGGCCTTGGGAAAGCCACTTAACCCCATTGCCTTGCAAAAACATAAAAAATAACAAAAATCAGCTTATCTACAAAAGGATCTCCATCAAAGTATACTTTGGAATCCCTGGCCCAAGAAGGAACTGAGAATATCTTGGCAGTCACAGAAAATCAAGGGTCATATCATGGAAATAATCTTTGCCTATAAGAAGCTCCAAACTCTACATGAGAAATAAACTCTAGAAAAGTTAAATTCTGAAAGAAGAGAGAGCATGGAGTGTCAAGGAGGTGGTGGGACTTGGATGTGGTTTTTGGATAGGCAGGATTTGGGGAAAAAAGGAAAATGAAAACAAGAGCATGGAGAGGACAGTGTGAGAATGACATTTTGGGTACAAGACATGTTTGGGGTAAGATAAGGAGGTTAGTTGGATGAAGTAGAGGGGGGGGGGAAGGAGATTCCATGGGATGCTATAGCAGAAAAGGATGCTAGAAGTGATCAAATCCAAACCTCTCATTATGTCGAAAAGAAACCAAGGACACAGAAATGACAAAGAGTTGTCCAAAGTCACAAGAGACAGACTAGCATACCTGGAAGAGATGATCCTTAAATGCTTTCCAAACCAAAGAATATCCCACTCAAGGTCTCCTTGGCCAAGAACCTCTTAGAATGGTATAAGGCAGTGTGTCTTTTGTGACCTATTTGTTTGAAAATAGATGATCTATTCATGGTACTACATGAGGTAATAGCAAAAGCTCTGAATTTTTATTCAGAGGTATTGGGTTTGAATTCTGACTTTACTACTTTGGTCACTCTCCTTACCTGCCTAGAATTCTGTTTCTCTAATGGTTCCCTTCTTAACATTGACTTCTATGATCCTATAAGATGAAGAATAGACAGTATGTATGATAAAGGACTAACCATATCTTCTTTTAAAGAATCTTTTTTTTTTTTTTTGCAAGGCAATGGTGTTAAGTGGCTTGCCCAAGGCCACACAGCTAGGTAATTATTAAGTGTCTGAGGTCAGATTTGAACTCAGGGACATCTGACTCCAGAGCCAGTGCTCTATCCACTACACCACCTAGCCACCCCTAAAGAATCTTTTAGTAAAGAGGGAACAGAGATAAAGATTCAGAATGAATTAGGTCTCTTGGCTTGCTAATTATGAACAAAAGTGTAAAGATTTTTCACCACAAAGTCCTAAGAGTTTAATAGGATCATAGGATAATAAGTTTAAAGTTGGTAGAGACCATAAGTTCTCTCCTTTACTTGAGGCCCAATGAGGTTCATTCATTCATTCATTATTAAGACCCAGAGAGGTGAAATCACTTACCCAGGGTCACACAGATGTCTGAGGTAGGATTTAAATCCAGTTCTTCTTGACTCTAAGTTCTTGAAGCACAATATCTTATAACTTAATTATAAACCAACCTTCACCTTGGTACCTATTTCCCCTACACATACCTGAAGTACTGTGCAACTTAAATTTTAAAGTGAATTTTCCTTTAAGAATTTAGTTTGGGGGTGTCTAGGTTTCACAGAACAGCCCTGGAGTCAGTAGTACCTGAGTTCAAAATCGGCCTAATAATTACCTAGCTGTGTGACCTTAGGCAAATCACTTAACTCCATTGCCTTGCAAAACAAACAAAAAGAATTCATTTGAAATTTCTATTATCCTACTCAGGATACTGACAGGTAGCACCAAGCATGATGAGGCCAAGACCCAGAATGACCATCTTAACCTCCCCCTGCCTCATTTTATCTGATCCACACATGGAAGCAGGAAAGCTGGGGTTGTAATTATCTAGAGTGGGTGAGAAGCACTCTACACTGAGCTTCTATTACCCCTCTCATTCAACAGCACTCACGGTATGAACTCTATAAGGCAGCATTAGGTCCCAGCCATTAGCATTGTCATCTTCATTCAGTTTACAGCCCTTATCATATTCGGCTGCGCTTTAGGAACTCAGAATTACAATCTGTCCACAAGCTACATAAAAGTTCAAGAAAGTCTTACAATTGAAAAGAGATATAAAATGCATTTGACAGTGTGACAAACTCCCACTGGTAGTTAGTGGGGCTCTTAAAGTGCAAGCAGACTAATTGTTTTCACTCCCCTCTCAGGATCTCCAAGTACTTTACAAAGTAAACGGCTCATTGGGAATACTTTTAGGAGCTATTAAGGCCGGTCACATTGATGGCCCTGTGCAAAGATTCAGATTGTTTCCTTTTGCAAGGCAAAACCCAGAACTCTTTTTTGTACTCTCCTAAAGACTACATTGTTGTAGGGGTGGGGCTTCAAGGTTTCAGTAGCTTAACAATTTAGGCATATTTTCCCAAATGTTTTGTAATTATTTTCTACTCTGATGCCTTATTGTGATATGAGAATGACCCTTTATTCTCAAAAGCTATGTCCACAGGATATGAGCCATGGCTAGTTCTACTGAATAAGGTCCTGGAGACAGATGGATTCTACTATCTAAGAATCAACCAGTTAAGTGCAGAGAAGTTAATCATCTATAAGGATATTGGTCCCTGGATAATTTTTTAAAAATTTCCAGACAACCCAGTCAACCAAGGACAAAAGAGCCTTCAGTCCTCTTTGGTCCTTTTCTACTTCTATATTTAAGAGGCAAATGATACTAAAAATCATCTACTGTCTATAAACGTTATTAACTGTCATATTTTATAGGTGACTTCATTACACAATAGCAAATTTTATCTGGTCAATATTTCCATTCTCCTGGTAAGTGAAAGCAGAGTACTAAAGGAGAGTATACTTTTGGAACGATGTATGACAAGTTCTCAGGAGAAAAAGTGAAGGAGCTAACTAGTGAAGTGGGTTTCATTTTACTCCTAAAAATGAGAAAAAAATACTATTTCATGGAACACTTGCTCATCTCTTCATATACTGTGAACACTAGCCAAAAGGACACCTTGAAGCTAATTGTAATCTATGTATCAACATTTACTGTAGAGGATAAGGAAGCAGAAAAACTCTATGGAAAACCTCCCATGGCCCTCTAACCTAAGTCTACATATGCACTAATATTCTGGATCTTCGATGCAAAAATACATATGGGGGAGAATGGAAATTAAGTTGGAAAATATGGTTCAGGTTTAAGAAATGAAGTAGGTCAAAGGCTTGGGGCTGGCTCAGAAGCTCTCCCACCTATATGATTATTTTCTTCAGGTAAGTCTCAGTTGTGAGAGTGTCCTACAGACACTATTTCCTCTTGGATCTTTGAATTTAGCCCTGCAAGTAACAACTTGAAAATGGTGAAGACATCACCATAATAATCACAATAAAATTAACTGCATCTCAAGAAATGTCTAGTCTCCAATGCAGGAGACATATTTCAATTGTCTGTTTTCAGTGGTCAAATCACTGGCTATTAAGAGCAAAGCTCAATCAACACCAAATTAGAATGGATAATGATGAGAATAAAACATTATGTATACAATAACAACAACTTCAGCAAACCTATTCAGACAGGTCTGGAAAAAGAAATTAAAAAAAGGAAAATGTTAAATCAGTCTTGATGGTTACCTTATAAGGCTAAAGATTAAAATTATAGAGTTAGACCTATTATGAATCTCAGTGATCATATAGTTCAGCCTTCTCATTGTGCAGATAAGGAAACTGAGGTCCAGAGAGATTGTGACTTGCCCAAGGTAGCATGGATAGTAAACATCAGAGATGGCATTTAAAACCCAGCTTCCTCTGACTTAAGAAATAACATGTTTTCACCAATACCATTTTGCCTCTCTCTTTGGAGAGAATCAACTTGCCTATCAATTTCTCTGCAACTTCTGTGAATTTTGGCTTCTTGATTGTGGTATGTCTCAGTCATGATCCCTACTCTGGCAGACACTGTTTCCTCTTGGATCTTTGAATTTAGCCCTTCAAGTATCAACCTGGCCTGGCTTTTCAGTTTATACTTCTCTTTGCTCCTAACTCCAACCTTGATTCCTCTGAATCTGACCTTCCCACTTTCAGGAGTCTTCCTATCTATTGGCAGTTAGCTCAAAGGATGTATTGGCAAATATTTAATAACTAGTTCTCTGAGAGAGCAAAAAAATGTAGGACACACCTAGATTTAATCTGCATAATTAACATTTTCCTCTATCATTTTCTTGAGTCAATTTTGGAGGTGTAAATGATCACACTGAAAATTTAACAACTGACTTTCCTGATAGGAGTTAACTTTGGCAGATTCCTGACTTAACTCAAACTAGAAGCAACAGAGAGTCTCTCTCCTCAATTTTCTGCATATTCAATGAAAATTTAAGAGAATCAAGCTTGCCCACAAAATTTCCTAGAATTAATTTCCACAAACTTGAATTAAATACCAATGACAGCTGCTGGGGGCATAGTGTATAGTGTTGACCTAGAGTCAAGAAGAACAGGATTGGTCTCAGACACTTCCTAGCTGTGTGACCCTAAGCAAGTCACTTGACCCTATTTTACTCAGTTTCCTCCTCTGTAGAATGATCTGGAGAAGGAAATAGCAAATCACTTCAGTATCTTTGCCAAGGAAATAGGTCATGCCAAATAGGGTCATGAAGAATTGGGGATGGAAAGACTAAAAGCAACAAGCAAATAACCAAAAATAAATAAATTCACCCAAAACAAAACAAACAAAAAGTTTGGATTTTAAGTAAGTGAACAGGTATGAAGAAATTCATGATAGATAGATAGATAGAAAGAGAGAGAGAGAGAGAGAGAGAGAGAGAACTAACAGCTAAGGAAATTAGGAAAGATTTCCTATAGAAGATGATAGATGAGCTGCAAAAGGAGAAAGGTCCTAAGATTTCACTAGTATAGGGAACTATTGAATGAGGAATCTACCAAAGCAAGAAGGTATGATACATATTATTATCTTACTGATTTGCTGGATTACATAGTATGTCTCAGCCAAGGATCTGAACTCAGAGCTTTCTAACTCCGAGGCTTTCTCACTTTGATCCTACACTTGTTTCTGAAAGAAAAGTCCTAAGATCAAAGAAAGGTCCTAATAAGATATCACCTGAGGCCTCTCTTCCTTAGGTCAACCCTGTCCCTTGTATTTATTGATGAAATGTAGCAGGTCCATTCACCCCAAGGTCCCAAATTTCCCATCCAACCCCAACAAGGCTAGGTTTTTTCACTGTCTCTCAATCACAGGAGCCCCTACCCCTGATCTTCAGTGCCCCTTCCCTTTGAAAATATGACCTTTTGTCCTAAAGTGAAGGAAAACACATTTGGCACAGCCAGGGAAACTATCTGAATTTAATAACTATTTCTTCTTCAAATAATCGAGAATTTAAGTATGAATGTAAAAGTTATTCAAACGAAATGAGTCTTAAAGCAATTTACATAAACCAGCCATTATGACCAAATCACTAGCTTAATATGGTCTGCACAGAATAATTGGGACTGTTTCACTCTTCCAGTGAGGAGGATCCCTGAACAGAGTCTCTGGAGTGAGCAAGGTTCAGCTAATCTGCCATACTTGGTGGGCCAGCCCTGAGCTGACCTACCCTCCAGGACCTGGTAAGCCAAATCTTCATCCCATTGTGATTATATCTCAATCCTGTTGTTTCCAAGAGTCAAAAAGAGGATTTAGAATATTCTTTACTAAATGATTCACAAATACAATTGTCTCAAAAGATGAAGTATGAATCCTGAGATGACAGTATTGTGAAAGCAGTAATTTCTTTGGCTTTCAACTCTCCCATATCCACAAAGTACTCAACCTGTATCTCATTGCCAAGAGAACTTGAATTCAGCTGGTTGTTAAATAATTTCCATTAAGATGGAAATAATAATAGCATATAGCAAGAGATTTCTCTAAGTGTTCATATTTTAACAGGAGATTCTGGAGGACCAAGCGATCTACAAGACTTGAAGGAATGAATGTATAATGTTTAAACAATTTATCGAGATCCTGAGACAGGACATATTCAAATGAAAAATAACTTTCTTTCCTATCATGTCCCTCTAAACTTTTTTTTGGAGGGAGGCTGGGAGTGGTGGAAGGTTGTATGGGCTAGAGCTATGATTTCAGTATTATGGAGAACTCTCAGTGAGAAAACTTCTCCAATCAAAATAGGCAACTGCTATGCAACTAGTCTTGGCAAGGTGCCTGTGGGTACTGGAAGTACATGTGATTTGCCAAGGATCACACTGACCAGAGGACTTAAACCAAGGCCTTCCTGTTTCTGATGCCAGCTCTTAATTCATTAGCTCATCCTTGCCTTACCTATATGTCCCATACTATTATAGTCTTAACAAAAAATAGCTTATATTTTACTGACTTGTATATTTGTGAGTCTACACTATTACCATTACTCTCATTACACTTTCAGTTCTATAAGGGCAGAGACCTTAATTATCTGGGTATCCTCCTGTGGTATAGTACTGTGCCATTTGGAAATGGTGAAGGAAACATAAAGGGGAAGGAAGAAAGAAAAGAAGCACTGGGGGAGGAGTTCCAAGAAACCCTGAAGTTCTCCTCTAGATTCTCCAGCAGATAGAAGGTGCTCACTCCCATGGCATGGCAGCCTAGGCCTGGATATGGATATTAGCAAAAACAACATTACAATAATAAAAATGGACATCAATATTTCAATGAAAAGTTTGTAAAGTGATTTTAGATGGGTGAGTTCATATTTTATCCTTTATTATTCTCTATGCCACACTCATGACCTTGCACACATCTTTCCCTCAAGCCCAGAAAACTCCTTACCATAGAGGTTCACTCTACTCCAAGGACTGTTGGGATAGAAGTATATTTTACCTTGCAACCCCTTCCTCTTATTGTCCTGTTCCCCTCAGAATCTCCATTTTAAGAAAAGTACCTAGACCTGCCATGTTTTCATTCCCCTCAGTCTGAGCTCTTGACCATCTAGACTTCCTCTACCATCCCCCCATATCTTTACTCTTGAAGTTCTCTCCATCCTGGTAGAACTTTCACCCCTGCTGCCACTTCCTTTGATTGACTTTCTCCTTTTTATGCTATCTTTCCCTATCAGAATTTAATCTCTTCAAGGGCAAGGGATTTCTTTCTGTCTATACTTGCCTCCTTAGTTGACTTGATTGACTCCAATTCTCATACCTATGTGAGAAAATTACTACAGGCATAATGGATGAATTAGATGACTTTCTCATGGTCTCAAGATTCAAATATAGGGCTCTCCTGAATCAGGTCTAATGCTGTTTTGACTGTACCATTGCCACCCATGGGCAACAAATAAGAAGTGGCATTTAGGCAACTGAACTCATTAACTCCCTGAGTGATTGTGGGTGTAGCTGGACACCTGGGACCTATCTTAGAACATTCAAAAAACAGAAGTAATCTGATTTTATCCTGAGAGCCTTGCAGTGTAAGGTAGCAATGATGGGAACTGTGGAGGCCAGGGAGAGTATAATAAGAACCAACTCATAGGACAAATGATTCTCCAGTGAGTCACAGAACTTGCATGATTATTATTTTAATACCTAGGTTCTCTACTGCCAACTCCAACATGTCAGAAGATACTTTGACAAAGTGTTTTCACATGTCAAAATTCCTTGTGGTAATTAAGACTCCAGTGGTGAAGACTGAGAATGACTAATATAATTTTGTCACCCGCACAGCCGGCAGATGAATCAGAAAGAGAGTCTGACACCTCCTAATCCAGATCCTAACCCCATCTCTATGAGTATTTAGAAGAAGGTGCTTCCCAAACTCTGAGTGATTTCCTCATTGTTGCTTTTATAACTCGAAAGATTCATCTTCAAAAGATCTTAAGGCCTAAAATAAAGTATATATTACCTGGTCTAAGTTCTGGACCTGTGTTGGTCCTTATCTGAGTGTTAAATAATTGGTGACATTCCACTATCTTGGATACCTCATTGAAACACTGATATGATACAATCAATGATGGAAAGACAGTTCATCCTAAGTGAAAAGACCAAAAGACCATATCTCTTTAGACAATACCTCTGCCAATAGTAGTTTGACCTTAGCTAAGTCCCTTCCTTTTTCTATCTGAAAAAGTAGGATAATAATCCTTATCTTCCCTAATAGAATGAACAAAAGAATATATATATATATATATATATATATATATATTTCTTCATAAGACTATAAGATGTTATGTGAATGTAAGAGACAATTCTTACTGTTAAAATTGGGAACAACACTACCTTCCCCTGGTTCCCAAATCACTATCACCATTTTGTCTTTTATATGGCATACCTTTGAGCAATGTCTTCAAAGGCAGGATTATAGATCCAAGGATGAAGAGGGTCTCTGAGGACATCTAGTCTATCCTTTTCATTTTATGGATGAGGGCACTGAGACCCAGAAAGCCCAAGTGATCAGTTTAAAGTTACTCAGTCAATAAGTATCAGAGGTAAGATTTGAACCCAGGGTTTCTCTCTCCAAGAATCAGTTCCCTTTCCACTGTGATGTGTTGTTTCCTTCTTCTGAACAGCTAACTTAAGGCTCGGGCAAAAGAAAAGTATTCTCTCAGAATTAATTTAAAATAAAGATTTCCAGGATTCTATTCATAATTATTTTTCTTGAATTGAGATAAAAAAGTCTGCAAGTCATTTATGTTCTAAGGCTCAAATTACCCATTTTTTCTGGGGACAGGAATGCACACTCCCAATCCCTTTGGCTGACATCAGGACTAATTAGTTCCTAAAGTATTCAGAGTACAGTAGGTAAAAGGGCTCCTTATGACTGTACATCATAGGTACTAAACTCAAAGTGTGTTTGATTGCTTCTGACCCTTAAACTTATGTGATAGCATAATGGGCCATTAGAAAAACAAATCAAACCTAGGGCAGAGAGGATAATATCGAACAGTTCATTTAAAAAAAAAACACTCAGTATATATACTCGTTCAGGTGAGAATAAGGAAGCATAGAACAGCAAGATAAAGGGCTGGATATGAAGACAAGAAGACTCAGATTTGAATTGGGTTATGTACAAGTTGTATAACTCTTGAAAATTCAGTTAAGATGCTTTGAGAATCAGTTTTCTAAATCAATGAATGAAAGAAAAAAAACATTTACTTTATACTTACTAATTACCAAGCTATGTGCTAGGGAAGCAAAAACAAAAGTGAAGACAGGCTCTTGTCATTGGTGTGCTCACATTCTAACAGAGAGACAAATAAAGAAAAGTAGAAGCCAAATTGGCATATTATGGACTGGAACTTTACAGGAATGGTGAGTGGACCTATAAGCGAATAGAATGATACATTCCATGATGATAATAATAAAATGCTAATTAATAATCACAATTATCATAACTAGAATTTTTATTGCACTTTAACATCTACAAAGTACTCAACCTAGATTATCTCATTTGGTTATTACAATAATCCTTTGAGTTAAGTGTTATTATTAACCCCATTTTACAGATGAGGAAACTGAGATTGAATTGTGATCCTCTAGGGTTGCATAGTTAATAAATATCTGAGATTGACTTTGAACTCAGATTTTCCTGATTCCCAGACCATTGCTCTATCTAGAAACAATGGTGCAGTTTAGTTGATCATGTTTTATGGTTCCTGAATTGAGGGAAGAGAAAGGGGAAGAAAGGATAGATATGCTCTTGAATGATCAAATGATATAAAACAATTTCAAAGAAGTTTGAGAAGTTTCTCTTACCTAGCATTTGATGCTTATGGACAAAATGGAGAGACGTGAATGAGATAAAATAATACAATTAAATGATTTGTAACCAAATGAACAAACATCAATAGTCTAATGTTAGTATGAAAGAAAGTCTCTCGAGGTGATTTTTATGATAGGTTCTGGTCTTGTGCTCTTGCTATAATCATTATTCTTGCTCAATTGACTCTTGTTGATTCATTAGGGATTTTTTTTTGTCAAAATACTAAAGTTTTTTATCACTTCTTTCCTCAGTTCATTTTGCACATGGGGAGATTGTGACAAACAGGGACAAGCGACTTGCTCAGGGTCACAAAGCTAGGTTTCTGAGACCAGATTTGAATTTAGAAAGATGAACTTTCCTGACTTCAGGCCAGGCACTCTCTCCACTTCCCTGCTCCACCCCCAATCTGTTGTCATTTGACTTTTTGGGGGGGAAGGAGGGGGTAGAATTGTCATTTTTAATTTTTTATTTGATATTTTATTTTTCCAAATATGTGTTATGAAAGTTTTTTCAACATTTATACCATATGTATATTTTAAGTTATAAAATTTCCTTCTACCTTCCCTTTCCACCTCCCTCCCTTCAGTGGTGAACAGTCAGGTTAACATTGTAAATACATGTATTTGATAAACACATTTACAGATTAGTCATTTTCAGTATGAGGAATTAGTATTAAGGAAAAGATATACATAGGAGATAATTTTTATAAAGTGTTCATCTGATTCTGAAGGGTTTTTTAGTTGGGAGGTTGTTTTGTTTGTTTTTTCTTCTTCTGGATGGGGATAGCATTATCCATAGTACAGTTGACCTAGTTACTGAACTGCTGAGAGGAACTACTTCCATCAAGGTTGTTGTTAATGTGTACATTGTTCTCTCCATTCTGCTCCTGTCACTCATTCCATGCTTCTCTAAAGTCCAACCATTTATAGTTTCTTATAGAACAATAATATTCCATAGTATTTATGTACCATAACTTGTTTAGACATTTCCCCAAGTCACTATGAATTTTTAATCAATGCCTTGGACAAAAGCATATATGATACATTTATCAAACCAGAAGAAAGACAAAGCAATGAGAAATACTAATATGCTGAAATAAGCAAGTCAAAATTCAAAAATGCCTTTACAGACTGAAGCAATGAACTTAATCCAACAAATATTTACTTTTTTTTAAGAATCCATTTTTTTCAGCAATATCAACCTACCCTCCACTAGTACAAATGGCAACCCTTCTATAACTTACTAGATAGAAAAAATTACTGGAGTTAAAAGCTGCATCATATAGTTAACGTGGTGAAAAGCTTTTCAGAAATGAACTAAGCCAGTCTGTGTAAGATAGGGTCTATATTTGTAAAATAACAAAAATCCCATACAAGTATAAAACCAGGGAGAATAAATTCAATAAGACTGTGTATAAAAGATATTTGGGGGCATAGACTTAATAGTAACAAACATGACATTACAGTCTGAAAATGTAACACAATACTTGACTTCATTACTAGAGTAGTAATATCCACCATGAGGGAAGTGGGCATTCTTAACTGTGCTCTGATTTAGTCACAGCACATCTGGAGTAATCAAGTCAGGGACATCATCTTAGGAAGAAGACCATTAAAAAACAAAAGTGTGTCTCAGAGCAAAACAACCAACAAAGAGAGTGCCCTGGAGACCATACAATATAAATAAGGATTAGTTGAAGAAACTGGGATGGGGAAAAATGATGATTGTAGTTTTCATCAGTCTCGAGGCCTTTCATATGAAAACTGGACTGAGCTTGTGCTTCTTGGCCCCAGAGGAGAGAATTACAGCAGAGAGGGGGATGGGTGAGAGGTTGAAAAGATGGAGATTTGGGCAATTAGAAGGAAAAACCTTGCCTACCATCAACATTGACCCACAAATGGGCTACCTCTGGCAGTAGTCGGCTCCTTAGCCTTGAAGGTCTTTAAGTAAATGACTACTTATGGCAATTTTTTTATCAGATATCTAATGGATCACTTAGTCTCTGAGCTCTTTTTGAACTATAATTCTTTGTTCCTTAGAGAAAATTCATAGCTTCATAGGTTCTTTAAGGGATATACATCTAAAACTTTTCACAGCCAAGAAACACTGGGAAGAGGCTAGAACTTGTACCTCCAGGATGAGGCAACACTGGAGAGTTCTAAATGTCCAAAGAACTCAACTGCTGGTGCCATAAACCATGAATATTCATGTGCCCTGAACAACTAACAGCTGAACCACAGGACTTCATACAGGGTGCAAAACCTGAAGTCATTTAACACCTGTTTTGTTTTTGTGCTATTATTAAGGAGTTTTATCTTAAATATTTGAGGTGTGATTTTGCTCCCTCATGCATATGCTAATGAGGCATTTCCCACCTGTTGGAGGCCTATCTCATCTGTCGGTGGGATTGGAAATTGCGCCTTTATGGAAAATTTTTAAAGGCTTATTATAGTCTAATGAATAAAGTGCATATGATCCAGCTGTAATGGCTCTCCCCACAATCACAGAGAAGCACATCCCAGTGATAATTGGAAGCAATGTGTACACTGTGGCATGACATAATTTTAAAAGATGTTTTCAAAGACAGTATCTGTACTGCTGAAATTGTTCAAACACATCTGAGATCTTTTGTTTCCCACCCTAATTATACTAATAAATAAATAGTATTTGTTTCTTCACATTGGAAAATTAAATATTCTTCCAAATTCCCTCTTTCTCCAGTCTTGATGAGATGGGAGACATTTGATGAAAATAACATGTCTGATGAGGACCAAACAGCAACCAGAAAAAAGAAAGGTATGCATCATTTAAACACAATAATATTTAAAGAATTGCTCCCTAATTTTTTAAATAAGCTTTCTTTTTTTCATCATTTTCCTTCTACTTCCCCCAGAGAACTTGCCTCAAATAAGTTCATAGAATTTAGAAATAGAGGCCATCATTTATACTGTACTTTAATGTTTGCACGGTGCTTGATTTTGTTATTTCTTTTTTTGGACCCTCACAACAACACAATGAGGTAGTTGCATTGTTATTCCCATATGAGGAATGAGGATGAGGAAACTGAGGCTGGAAGAGCTAAAGGGACTTGCCTAGGATCAGTGTCTGAAGTGGGGTGTAGGGAGTTCAGGGAAAACTAGTACCTTTGGTATGAGGACAACTGAGTTCTTTTCAGGGCTGTTTTCCATCTTTGTTGTCCACCTGATTAGACCAACTCTCCCTGTGGCTCCAAGAAGCTGTAAGTAGACACACTGACCACATCACAATAAACATTTTGGCAAACAGGTTAAACCAGGTTTTCAATCAGGGTAACTGACAGGCTTCAAACTGGTTGATGAGTTACAGGGATGTCTATTCCAAGCATCTGAAAACTTTCCCTGGCCGAATGAATGATTGAGAACAATTTAAATTCCAGAGGTCATGAAAGTGGCTGAAGCAGGTGCTTTGGCATATTATTTTTGAGCTAGGTAAGACATTGAAGACACCAAGGTTATCCACTGCATCCTGAGTCATTACCAATCCTCTTTACTTCAGTCTTGCCCCTGGACTTTAGTGACTTTAGAAGAGAGAATGAAGCCTCTGATTTCATGCAATTTTGCCTCACTTAAATTCGATTTATGTGCCAGTCAAAAACCATCACCCATATAATTTTTACCTACCTCAAAGACCTGTGGTAACAAATGAGTGATAAAGCAGATACACTGGGAGCTATAGTTACAATCTCACAGGCAGTTCAGGCTATAGGGTCATCTTCTCACTGGAATCAGCAGTGGGATTTGGAAGCCCCTGGGTATCAGAGCAACCCTTTTAAGGACTGCACTGCTCACCTCTTGGTATGAGGAAGGGATTTGTAAAGTTCCCCTAAAAACCCATCTACTTTGCCCCATTATGACCTACTTGCCACTGTCAGCAGGGAATCCACTTTGGTCAAAACACAAAAAAAACTAAACAAATTTTTTTTTTTGTGAAAAGATTTCTACTCACTATTGGTACATGGAGGGTGTGAATGCTACAAAATCCAGTAGACTTGAAAGATGAACAGCTTCTTATGAGAGAGAACTCAGTAGGTATTACATCCAAATAATAACCCTGAGGGAAACAAGGCTGACAAATGAAGGTCAGTTTACTGATGCCAGATCTAAAACCACATTTTTCTGGAGTAACTGTAGTGAAGGGGAGCACTGTGAAATTGGTGTAAGTTTTGCAATCAAAAGTAATCTAGTCAACAATCTTGTACGCCTACCATGTGATTGCCACTTGCAGGAAAGCACCACGGCACCATCATCAGTACATATGCTCCCACCATGATGAACCCTAATAGGCTCCAAGAAAAATTTTATGAAGACCTGAAGATCCTCATCATAAATGTGCTAAAAGAGAACAAGCTCATAATTCTAGGTGATTTTAATGCCAGAATAGACACAGACTAGCAGACATGGCATGGAGTCCTTAGGAGGAATGAAGTTAGAAATAATAGCAACAGTCACTTATTACTGAAGACTTGTGTGTCTCATGACCTTATCATCTTCAACACTGTCTTCCATTTACCTAAATGCAATAAAACTTAATGAATACAACCTCACAGCAAATATCGGCATTTATCATTATAAGGAGAAAGGACAGACAAATATCGGCATTATATCATTATAAGGAGAAAGGACAGACAGAATGCAAAGGTGATGAAAGCAAAGACTGACACAGACACTTAGGACTTTTCCTATGGGCTGATAATAGACTTATCCCTTTCAAGCTAAACATTTTCATTCAACAAAAATGACAGCTCCAAAGCAAGATGACTACCATCAAAATGTAAAGTCAACAGATTAAAGCACTTTTTTAAGCATGAACAGTTTGTTGCTAACTTGGAGGGAAACCTGAGTCAAGACTCAGCTGAAAGGAGTGGGCAGCTTTCAGAAATTTGGTACAGAGTATCATAATTGCCCACCTGGGCCACAACAGTCACAAATATATGGATTGGTTTGGCAAAAAATGAAGGGGAAATTCAGAAGCTGCTAGATTTGAAACAAGAACTCCATAGGGTTTAACAGGAGGGTAGTTCATCTTTCTCTCAAAAGGCAGCATTTAACACCATCAAAATTAAAGCACAAGTAAAACTTAGAAAGATGTAGGATTTTTAGCTCAGTTAGAAAGCAGATGAAACTCAGTGTTATACTGATAATTAGATCCAAAGCACTTTTTTGATGCCCTGAAAGCTATTTATGGACAAAAGACCCATAAGCACTTCAGTTACTCAGTATTGATGAAACTACATCGATTAATGATGAAAGCATGATCCTGAGATGGGCTGAGCACTTCTATAATGTTTTCAACAGACTATCATCAATCAATGCTGAAGTCATTGACCATATTCCTTAGGTTGAAGTCAGTCCCTCTTTAGTCAAACTTCCAATTGAAGAAGAGGTTTTGCATGCTATTAGGCTCTCCTCTTGTGTGGCAAAACACTTGTTGCTGATTCTGTTCTGGCAGAAAGTTACAAGGCAGGGGTGTCCATTGCTCAAACACAAGCTGATGGAAATTTTCCAAGTTATACAACAAGAGGAGGTTATCCTCCAGGAGTTCAAGGATACCTCCATTGTCCATTTTCATAAAGAAAATGGAAATAGATTGCCCCATGGCAATCAAAGAAAGGGGCTCTCTCTTAGTCATTGCCAGCATGATTCTTGCTAAATATTCCTTAATAGGCTAATCTTTCTCCTAGAAAATGGTAATATACCAAAGAGTCAGTTTGATTTCAGAAAGGATTCTAAATATAATTTTTGTTGTTCAACAACTCCAGGAGAAATAGAGGTTTGTACACAGTGTCTTTTCTCCAAAGCCTTTGATATTGTCAGCCATGAGGACTTGTGGAAAATTATGGCAAAATTTGGTTGCCTGGAGATATTGATCAGTATTGTATATCAGTTTTATGAAAGCATATTTGTACAGGTTCTGGACAATGGATAATAATATTTTCTGTCACCAGTCGAATGAAGCAGAACAGCATGCTTGCTCTCATGTTTTTTAGTATTATGTTTTCAACAATGTTGTTGGATATCTTCTATGAAGACAAAAATGGTTATCCAGGTCAGTTTAAAACACTGTTAGAAAATTATTTAATGTGAAAAGGCTACAAGCTAAGACTAAAGTAGAGGGAGAATTGGTGTATGATTTTTTTATTCTTAAATGACTGGACATTCAATGCAAACACTGAAAGCAAGATGTAAGAAAGCATGAATCAATTCTCTGCTGCTTGTGCTAATTTTGGCTTAGAAATTAACACCAAGAAAGCACAACTTCTCCATCAGTCAAGACACATGGAACCATTGATTATATAGCAAATGAGAAATCTTGAATGCTGTGGATAAATTTACTTACCTTGACTGTCTACTTCTTCAAGGGTGTCCACATAGGTGGTAAAGTTGATATCCACAATGCCAGGGCTAACTTTGGGAGGCTCTAAGGGAAGGTGTGTGTGTGTGGGGGGGGTGTTTGACTACCAGATTGAAGACCTACTGGGCTGTAGGGGTGAACTTATTGTCAGGAGATTGGATCACTTCCATTTGAATTGTGTTAGGAGGATTATGAAGATCACTTGGAGTATAAGATATGACACTGAAGTCCTTTCTTTAGTTGAACTACCAACATTCAAACTCTGCTACAGTAGCACAACTCTGACGGGTTGGTCATATTGTTCAAATGCCAATATATGTTTATCTAAAAAGTTATTTTACAGAGAATTCATTCAATCAAGTCCTCACACAGAGGTCAAAAGAAGCAATGCAAGAACATTCTCAAGGACTCAGAAGAGTTATTTTGTGAGACATGGGAAATACTGATATAGGATCACCCTGCATGGTGTACCTTCATCAGAGAAGGTGCTGTGCTCTACGAACAAAGCAGAATTTTGAGACTCAAAAGAAACATGAGATGAACAATTTTAGAGATATCTACCTGTTCATATGGACTATTTGTGTCTAACTTATGGTAGAGCATTCTGAGCTCATCTTGGTCTGATCAGCCACAATCAGACACACTATGCCTTGATTCCAACATTGTGTTGTCATTTGGGTGGGAAACAAAGGACAACAACCAACTAAATGTTGATGTATTATTTGAACTCAGGGTCTTTTGGTTCTAAATACCTTCTATCCACTTGGGCAAGATCTTAGAGATCATCTAGATCAATTCTCTCATCTTACAAATAGAAAAGTTAGGCTCAAAGTTTAAATGACATGCTCAAGCTCATACATTTGTAGTTATCCTAAGTCTTCAGGATTCAAAGGCAGTAGCAGGGTTCTTGACAGATTCACATCATCATGATTCAACCCTATAGTACTCTCTGTTCACAACTGTCCCATCATCCCATCTCCAGAAGAGACAGGAGTAATCCCAGGCCAGGATACTTAGTACCTATGCTATCAAGACTCAGTGACAGTAACCCACTAAATCAGAATGTGCATGTCTTCAGATCAAGAATGCATTTAATTGTACAATGTGAGAAAATAAGTACTATTTATTAGTATAATTAGGCAGGAGATAAAACACATTTCAGATGTGTTACTTCAGGCTCTCATGTGGAGACATGCTGAGGAACCACTACTTCAAGTCCAAATTCTGCAGCCTGGAATTCAATATTCTTCCAATCTAATACATTCTACCTCTTTCCTGTTATCTTCCACTGTCCCACACACTCCCTCTGTTCTACTCACCATCTCATAAACACACATTGGTTATTCTTCTTATGCCATTACCCACCCCTCACTCCTTTCTTTGAGGAGAGGAGGAGCTTGATGATCATGGGTTTGACATCAGGAAGATTAGTTCAAATCAGTTTTCAGATACTTAGAAGCTGGATGACATAAATCATTTAATCTGTTTGCCTCAGCTTCCTCATCTATAAAATGAGGTTAATCATAGCTCTCACCTCCAACAGTTGCTGTAAGAATCATATGAGATAATAATTGCAAAGTACAGTACCTGGGGCATAAGTGAGCATTATTTAAATGTTAGTTAATAATTTTTTTTTCTTCTGCTCCTATCAAGTTTTCTTAAGACTTCAGACTCCCCCTAAATCTCATCTCTTCCATGACACCTTCCCTGGAAACCATGGCTTATGCTGATCTCTCCTTTTGGAAATTCAGCTACTACTGCCTGTGCTCTTTATTGGACACTTCTTCATGTGCTGTCCAATGGAAGATCCCTCCCTGACCACTGATCTTGTCTTTCAGCCAAGCACTAGAAACTCTCATCTGAGAAATGACCTCTGGGAAGATGGGGACAGCCTAGCAAGCACTTCTGCAGATGCTCTAACCTCTGACTCATCAGTAGCTGAAGCTATTAAAGTGTGAGAAGGGAAAGGCTCTTTCCTCTAAAATTTCTGGTATTGTCAAATGGTTCAGCATCAGAAATCGATGTGAACTTTTCAATAAAAATGACTTAAGGATGTCTTGCTCCTGCTCCCTAGAAACCATGGGACTTGTACAGAAACTGAAACTTTTAAGGCTTTCTTCTATTTGAATGTGAAGGGGAGGAAGGGGTCCCTTGGGTATGAAGTATTGTGCATATTATAAAGTATTATCAATTGATTGTTTTTGCTATTTTTATTATTCTCTCTACTTACCTAAAAATTTAATAAAGGATGATTCTTTGGGAAGGGTAAAGGAAATGATATGGCAGAAACTATAAATGATGTAAAAACAAATGATAATAATTTTTTGAAGGAATCCCTTCCTACGTTCCAACTGTCAATGATAGTTATATTATCTCCCTGGGAATCAACTCCAAAATGGCAAATTTTGGAGTCATGTTTCCTGCAAATTATATTTGGTTCAAGAACAAGATAATTAGGGGCATTTGTTTATTCCCTGCTATCTCAGAATCTCCAAAACAAGAAAAGTTGCAAAAGTATAATGCTCAAGAGTGACCTTCACAGGTTGCCATTTCAGAGACTACTTGACCCAACAAAAAATGGTTTGATTTTTCATTAATAGAAATCTTAAGGCAGTTAATATTGAAGACACTTTATAAATTCCATGCACACAACTTTAAGCAAAACAGAACTTACAAATCAGCTTCTTCACAATGTCTTTTTTATATAACCTGTCATATCCTGATCCCAGTCTCTTCGGTAGGAACTTAGGCTATTTAGATAGAAGGGACCTTGAAGATTATTTAGTTCAAACGTCTCATTTTATAAATAAGAAAATTGAAGACCAAAGACAAGCAAGGAGAAACTAAAAGAATATAGATCTGAAACTATATCTTCTGACTTCCAATCCAATGATCTACCTTTATGCATTCTCTCCCACACACCTCCTCCCTAGTACTTAAAACTGCTTCTTCTTCATTATTTCAATTTCCCAGTGATCAGAGTGATAAGCTATCACATCTGGAAAGAACTTCAGCTGTCATAGCATCCAACCCAGTGATTGCTCTGCAACACTGTCTCCAAGTCATCATATGGCTTCTGCTTGAAGCTCAATAGCTCCCAAGGTAAATTATTCACATTGTATAGCTCTAACTAATGTTAAGAGTTTTCCTGGAGTAGCTAGGTGGCAAAGTAGATAGAGCAGCCCTGGAATCAGGAGGATCTGAATTCAAATTTGGCCTCAGACATTTAATAAATACCTAGCTGTGTGACCTTGGGCAAGTCACTTAATCCCATTGCCTTGCCAAAAAAAAAGTTTCCCCTACATCAAACTATAATCTGCCTCCCTGCAGCTTTCCTCTGTTGCATCAAGTTCTGCCTTCTGGGAACCACACAAGATAAGTCAAGTCCTTCTTCCATATGAGGGTCCTTCAAACACTTAAAAGATAGTCATCACAGCCCCACAAAATATTCCTCTTTATACAATTTCTTAAATCAGTCTTTCTATGAGATAGTCACTAATGCTTCCTTGATCTTGTTTGTCCTTTTCTGTATACACTCCAAAAGAACCAAGGTCTGTCCTAAAATATAACATCCAAAACAGCACAGAATTTCAATTGTGGGCTGATTGGGACAAAGTGCAGAACTTCCCTAATTCTGGACAATACTGATAGTATTTGGTTTTTTAACCTACTATGTCACACTGATAATTTATACTGAGATTGCAATTTCTAACTCTCAGACATAATAAAGAATATCCCAAGAGTATGACTGATCCTTCATTCATTATGCAAAAGATATGTACCTCAAAAATCATCTATAACTTCTTTTGTGTCCTTGAAGAAGTTGGGGCCTGTGGATATGGATTATTACATGTTCTTTCAAATATCAATGATATATTGATTTTCCTGAACTGCTATTTCCTCCCTCTTTTGTTTTTAATATTTATCACAAGGAATAGTTCCCTGGGAAGGGGAAGGAAGTGAGATATTCAAAAATGAGGGTGATGGAAAAATAACAGATGTAAAAAAATTTTAAAAAACAAAGAGAAGCCATATTCAATCAAGTTTTAGAAAATCACACTTAAATTCATGAAGAAAACTCTGATTAGAGAGATTATATTTCATATACTTTCTTTGGATCAGGAATATTTTGTGGGAATAACTCCTCATTAACCTCTGCCTTACAAATTAGGATTTTCTTACACAAGAGTCTATATGTGCTTTATAGGGTCCTGTTTTTGAGAGTTGACATTTATATGGCACTTTTCTATTTGAAAATCATTTTATACCCTATTTCTTCTGAGCCTCAGAACAACCAGATGAGGCAGATACTGCAGTGAGTGGCAGGTAATATAAAACCATTTTACAGGAGAGGAGACTGAGCTTCAATAAAGTTGGGTGAATTGTCTGAAGTCATATAATTAGTAAGCATCGGGTGGAATCTGAACCTTCTTGACTTCAAGTCCAGTCTTCTATCCACATCACCAAACTGTTTTTTCCATGACAAACCCTCATAAGGACAAAGGTTAATATTAGGAGAAAGGAAAAACAGAGATTTGGCAGGTGTTGAAAGTTCTCTTCTTAGGTAAGGCCCTCCAACCAGTGGCAAGAAAAGGATAGCTTGGGGCGGCTAGGTGGCGTAGTGGATAAAGCACTGGCTTGGAGTCAGGAGGACCTGGGTTCAAAGCCGGTCTCAGACACTTAATAATTACCTAGCTGTGTGGCCTTGGGCAAGCCACTTAACCCCATTTGCCTTGCCAAAAACCTAAAAAAGAAAAAAGGATAGTTTATTTTCCTCTGAGTTCTAATAATTTTCAAAATCTATTTTATTTAAAACAACTATCAGAGAGTCAGAAAACCAGGATTAGATCCTGACTTTGCTACTTACTGCATTGGGCAAATCACTTAAATGCTCTGTGTCTCAATTTCTCCAACTGTAAAATGAGAGGTGGGACTTCTAAGACCCCTTCCTGCTCTTATTCTATGATTCTTTGGCCTTTCAATATTCATCTTTGATTCTATCATTATGTCATTGTTAGCAAGTTGATCCTATCCCCCAAAACCATGGGGACCTGCTTCTGCAATGGGAACCTAGAACATGTAAAAGGAATGTTTCTGAAAAGTTCTCTGTGAATGACCTAATCATCAACCTCTTTTTTATTTAATGGGCTCTGTTTAGGCAAGGGATTCTTGCTCTGGGATCCAGGGAAGGGGGATTGTGGAGAGAATTTAAGGGGATTTTGAACTTGGATGAGGGAAAAATTATGTCTTTATTTTTCACTAAACTCTAACTGAAATTAAGTATTACCTTCAATTATTGAAAGAAGTTACTCTGAGAAGGTATCTGTAGACTTCATCAAAATGTCAAGAGAGTCCAGGACACAAAAAAAGTCAAGCAAGCATGTCTAGGAAATACATGGGTTAAGTACCTAATTTTTGTAAAGTTGTAATTTTCTATTGATGTGCTTTAGCCATCATTTTTCACTGTCTCCTCTCATCCCTAACCTACCTGGCACTCCCTCTAGGCTATCCATACTTACTCGGACTTCAAAGATAAACAAGAGGTTTAATGAGATTTGTTTACAGGTTTAAGGTCAGGAAACTGGACTTGTGAATTCACTGGAATAGGGGATTTCATTAGGAAACTCCCTCTAACAATGAAGGTACTAACTAGAGAATTAACTAGAGTACTAAAAGTTTAAGTGCCTTTCCCAGGGCGACAAAAACAACAGTTGACAGAGGCAAGATTTGAACCTAGATCGTCTTGGCTCTGAAATACTCCATCTGTGGTAAAATTATGGTAAAATGAAGAAGCAACAGACACATCATGGAATCCAATATTTCAGTCATTCCCTAATTCCATACCTCCCTGACCACAACTCCACCCATCTACAGACAAACCTACCTGAGATCTAGGGAAGGGAAATGTGGAGTGGTTTTAGGAACTTTTTTCCTTTAATCTCTCTCAGGTGTACAAAAAAAGTTAGTGGTAGTTCATTTGTTTGATATACCTCTCAACCCCACTCTCCATAATAGCAATAGATTATATATAACACTCCCCATGGATCTCCTTTGTCAGCTAAATGGCCCAGTGGATAGTGGTGGGCCTGGAGTCAGGAAGACCTGAGTTTAAATCTGGCCTCAAACATTTATTAGCTATGTGACCCTGGGTAAGTCACTTATCCCTATTTGTCTTCACTTTTCTCATCTGTAAAATGAACTGGAAAAGGAAAGCAACTACACCACTATCTCTGCCAAGAAAACACCAAATGGAGTCACAAAGCCAGTTAAATACAACTGAACAACCAAAAAGATTTCCCTTTTCTGAATGATATACTTAGACCACATCATTAATGAACTTCCAAATTGACCTAATTCTTCTGTCCTCCAGCTCATATCTTCTCATCTTTTGTACAAAGAGTTCATGAGAGGTTCTGTCAACACTATTACTTAAGTTGTGAGTAGATGGCAAGGAGAGGAAGAAGAAAGGAAGGATATAACATATTGTCTCCGTTTCACTGCACCATTGACATAGATTCAGAATGGATTAGATACTTTCATAACCTCTTTTAGGACAGACATAATATCCCTTAAAACTGAACCCTTTCTTAAAACATAGAATCTCAGATTTGAAAGTTCTTGGAGGAGTTTAGTCCAATCCTTAGTAAACCTTCTAAGACCTCTTCTCCAACCTCTGTTTGAACACATCTGGTGATAGAATACTCATTACCTCCTGATTCAGTCTATTTCATGTTCAAAAAGTTTTAGGAAGTCCTTTGTTAGGAAGTCCTCATTAATCCTGTAGATGATTGATTGCTTGTACACTAAGGACTCCCCTACTCTTTAGACCTATTTGCATTCTCTAAATCTTTGAATTTCCCTACTTTGTAGTGCTGTTGAAAAATTTGAATGTGAATTTTTTAAGCCACACCTTCCTTCCTACCTTCTCCTGTTGCCCACCCTCCCAGAAACTTCTGAGGATAGGGGCAACAAAAATGTTGGATTTTAATTATGGGCCCAGATGCTGAGGGGCTGCTAGGTTTCCTAAGCAGACTCAAGGAATTCAAGTGTCTAATGTGGCCATATATCAGAGATGAAAGTCTAAGGAATACTTGAAACTGTTTTGCCTCTCAAATTTGGCTTGGGATTTCCTCACTTCCTCTTGGTGAATGGACTCAGCTATGATTGCAATCATTTCTCAGTCATTCTAGGCATATCTCCCTTTCTGGGGAGGAAAGAAATAAATGGAGGAGGAAGAAGTGGTGGCCACTGGGATTTGTTGGATATTTTATCTGGTTTAACTAGGATTACCCTGAATAAGCCATTTTGCTCATCTTGATTTACCATTGAGCCCCTAGCTGACTGATTATTTCATGGGAATGATGATCAATGCTCTGGAGCAGCCCAACATTTAATTCATTAACGTGGTTTGACAATAATTGCTGCCTCAATAACCAAAAGTGCTCACCCAGGGCTGAGGACACCACAGGCAGAGCTGACATTCCAAAGCCTTTGCAGGTGCTGCTGATTGCGGGTTCCCAGAAACCATGGAAAACAAGCTACAGATTTGCTGGCATCCTACTTAGCAGTCTTGTAGAAGAGAGATGCTTTATATTGTAATTTCATCATTAATTGGGGGAAGTGGGGCTGGAAGGGAAGCAAACTTAAAGACCTAGCCAACCACCTGCATTTCCCCTCTTTAAATGCCCAAACCAGGGACATTTTCCATGGATAATAAACACTGTACAAGAGGTAAAAGAGAGGCAATGTGTTGTAATAAAAAGAGCATGGGATGTGGAGTCAGAGGAAAATAACAAACTCCAACTAGGTACTTTCTAATTCTATGACCTTGAATAAGTCACTTCTCTCTGGGCCTCAGTTTCTTACTTGTTAAAATGAAAGGATTAAATCATTGGTATCAAACTCAAAAAGAAGTGAATCCCTATGGCTCTCATATTGACTTAGAAAACTAAAAATTAACATTATTTATGTTATTATTTTATTTATTATTTGTCTTATTTTGTTAAATATTTTCCAATTTTAGTCTGGATCCTGCAATATCTAGCGAATGTTAGGGGCTGCTGGCAGTAACTTTGGTACCTCTGAATTAGATCATCTCCTAGCTTCCTTCCAATTCTACATGCTATCTTTGCATGAAAATTCTGTACATTATACATAGGCTTTTATTGTTGTTTTTCCTCCAGTTATTTCCAGAGGTCATGTGAATTGGATTTAAGTGAGGCAGAGCTACACAAAGTCTTCAGGTTTGCTCTCTTTTCCAGAGTCATCAAAGTCCAGTGATAGGGAAAAAATCAAGATAGGGGAGATGACCCAAGATACAGTGAATGACCATCATATCAATGTCTGACCAAGCTCCACAGCACTTGCTTCAGTCACAGGCCACTGGAACACATTGTTCTCATCCATTTTTTCCCTTTAAGAAAGTCTACACTAACCTGGAGTGGACATTCCCAAACTCACTGACAGGTTGAGGCATGCTGGTTACCCTCAACCTGGTTTAGACTGTCAGCCAAGAGTTTTACCAGTATGAGGCTGCTGCTCATACTACTTCTTGTTGGAGCCATGGGTGAAAGTTGGGTGAACCAAAGGTGGATAAGTAGTCCTACAAAGGAACCAGTAAGCCCTCACCCCAGAAGTGCTAATCCTTCCTGACCCCCATAGGATCAATAGGATTAAAAACTTGGACCAAAAACAAATGTAAAAAGGTCATCTAGTGCAACCCTATCATTTTACAGATAAAGACACTGTAGCCCAGAGAGGTACATGGTCAGGTTGTTACAAGGATCTCAGTAGCAGTAAGTAGCAAAGCCAGAGTTTAAACCTAGGTCCTCTGGCCCTAGATCCATCATTCTTTATTCCTTTTTCTAGGTTATGTAGTTTCCAAATACATTAATCATCTAGAAAAATAAGTGACTGACAGTCCCTGAAGGGCAGGGAGCTCAGGATTCAAAATACTGAATCAGTAACTCAAATCTACCTTCAAATGCTCCACACATGCAAACATGCATGCAAATGGATACATGTGTGTGCATACATCAAACACAGTTAATAATTCCCAACATCATGGAAATTCATGGTAAAAACAGGGTAGTGATGTGGTGTCAATTAATGATAACATAGGAATCAGGACCATCCTTCTTCTGATCACTTAAGCATCCCAGGGAAAAAATGTCAATAAGTGTTTACTGAGCATTATATGCCAGATTTTGTGATGTGTTGAAAATCTTCCCTCACATCCCCCCCCTCAAAAAAAAGGAAAAATAATTTCTGTCCTCAAGGAGCTTATATTCTGATGCAAGCAAGAATAGATACTTAGATACCTATAGAGCAAATGAGAAAGCATCAGCAGCTCATGGAAATGGAAAAATATTTTAACTGAATTTTGAAGGAAATCCAGGGATTCTAAGAGGCAGAAATCAGAAGGGAGAATATTTAAGATAGGTGGGGTGCCTCCAATACAAAGACATTAACAAGGAAACTTGGAGAAACAGCAAATGGAGTCATATGGCTGGCTTGTAGGGAGCTTGGAGGAGAGCAGTATCTTAGAGACCTGAAAAGATTGTAAGGGATCAGGTTTCAAAGAACTTCAGGGCCATGAGGTTAGGGTCCTGAGTTCAAAATCATTCTTTCTTACTAACCAAAGTCTTTTATTTGGACTTTTAAAGAATAGATAGAAAATTTGGAATCTACAGGTTCTTTTCTACCTTCACTCAGAAATACATATGCTTGGCCTGGCTCAGATTAGAAGATAAACTCATTGCTGGCACTAAGTTCTCATCTTTATGAAGATTCTGGCTCTTTTCTTTTTTTCTTTCTTTATGGGGTTTAGTATCACCTACCAGCAGTGCCTGCCCAGGAGAAATTCTTCATCCAGACAGAGATGGTAGTAATGAAGAGGACAGGTAGGTAAGTAGACAAGAGTTATCTATTAATCCCACTTCAAGGCCTTTGACTAGCCAGATCATAGTATCTACTTAGCAGGAAGTAATTGTTCTATATTCCTATTATCTTCACTTACAAATTTTAATGGCAACATGATGTAATAGATGGAGTGGTAGTTGTATCATCAGTAAGACCCAGGATCAAATCTTTCTTGAGGCATTTCCCAGTGGTGTGACACTAAACATTAGGGATACAAATAGAAAAATGATGCCTGCTCTCAAGAAGTTTACAAGCTAACAGGAAAGAACACACAAAAGGGAATGAGAAGGAGAAAGGAAAGAATGTTGTTGAAGGCTGGAAAGTCAGAAGCATAGCCAGGAGGTGAAGAAATGTTGACCAGTCTTGGGCTCTTCTATAAAATGCTCTCAGGAAGAGCTCATCAATGGAGCAAAAGGCCCTCAGAGCTGTGGAATATTCCAGTGTGAGAAGACCATCAGAGGTGATTAATATTGCAGTGATGTTGCAGATGAGACACTGTGTTAACATCCAGAAAGTCAGGAACACAGGTGAGAGAGGAATGGAGCATTGAATTTGGAATCAAGAATACCTGGATTCAAATTCTATCTTAGAAACCAAGAATAGTGATAATGATAGCTGACATTTATTTTAAGACTTTAAGGTTTACAAAGTGTTTTACATATATTACCTCGTTTGTTTCTCAAAACCCTGGAAGGTATCATTATCCTCATTTTATAGCTGGGGGAACTGAAGAAGACAGAGATAGATTGATTTGTCCAAAAAAACTAGGAAGTGTCTGAGGTCAAAATTCAATTTAGATATTTCTGACTCCAGGGCAGTGAAGTGACACAGTGGTTAGAGTGTCAGGTTCTTTTCTTGACTCATCTTCCTGAGTTCAACTCTGGTCCACTTAACTCCATTTGCCTCAGTTTTCTCAACTGCAAAATGAATTAAGGAAGGAAATGGCAAACCACTTTAGGATCTTTGCCAAAAATTCCCAAACAGGGTCACAAAGAATTGGACATAACTGAACAACAACTGTTACTGACACCAGACTTAGCACTCAATTCATAGTACCCCTTAACCATGTGGTTTATTAATTGTGTTAATGAAGATAATTACAACTAGCTCCTAGTGTTGTTGTAAAGACCAAATAAACTATGTGTAAAATTCTCTACAGACCTTGAAGTGCTATACCCATCTTAGCTTTACGCATCATTATCCTTATTACAAATATGACTAATATCTGCTTTTAGGACATGTCTAACTAGATGTCCCATAGACATCTCAAGATCATATCCCAAATAGAAGATATCCAGTCCCAACAAATTTTCTCCTCCTCTAGGTTTTTTCTTTCTCTTGAGGAAGCTATTACTTACCTGGGTTCACAACCTTGGTTCATCCCTCATTACTCCCTCTCTTCCAACCCTCTCCAATATCCAATTAATTTCCAAGTTTTGTTTAATCTGCCTCTACCACAATACACCTGAACTCTCCCAAGATCTATTCTGGAAATTTAGACTTTCATCTTACCTTTTCCTTGATGCAATAGCCTCCAAATTAGACTCATAGCTTCTATTTTCTCCTACCTCCAATTTGTCCTTCACAGGTATCTCATAATTATCTTCTCAGTGCACAAGTATGGTCATGTCACTATGTTAGGCAACTAGGTATGAGGAATCAGGAAGATATGAGTTAAAATCTAGACTCCAGAAATTTCCTAGTTGTTTGACTCCAGGAAAATCATTTACTCTGTTAGCTTTAATTATAAGGTAGGTGGGTAGTGCAGTGAATAGAGGGCTGGGTCTGGCGTCATGAATATTTATCTTGCTGAATTCAAATACAGCCTCAGATACTAACAGTGTGATCCTGGGTAAATCACTTAACCTTGTTTGACTCAATTTCCTCATTTGTAAATGAAGAAAGCTGCAAACCTCTCCAGGTTCTTTGCCAATAAAACAAACAAAAGAAGAAAATCCAGGGGCAGCTAGGTGGCGCAGTGGATAAAGCACCGGCCCTGGAGTCAGGAGTACCTGGGTTCAAATCCAGTCTCAGACACTTAGTAATTACCTAGCTGTGTGGCCTTGGGCAAGCCACTTAACCCCTTTTGCCTTGCAAAAAACTAAAAAAGAAAAAAGAGAAAACCCAAATTTGTTCAGGAAGAGTAAGATACAACTGAAAAACAACACAACAGCAATACCTTCAGATTCCATATCTGTAAAATGGGAATAATAATAGCACCTGCCTCCTAGGATTGTTGTGAACATAAAATTAGTTAATATTTGTAAAGTATTTTGCGAGCTTTAAAGTGCTAAATAAATGCTAGCTATTGTTGTTTCTCAAAGACCTCCAGTGGATAAAATACAAACTCCATACAATGATACTTAAGACCCATCACAATCTGGCTCCACACTACTTTTCCAGGGTTATTTCCCATTGTTCCCTTCATCCACTTTAAGTTTTCACCAAACTCACCTACCTCCTCTTTCTTCACCTACCTCCCCACCTCTATGAAGATTGCCCTCTTCCTTGCAATGCTTTCTCCCCTTGTCTACATTTCTTACTAGGGTTTCCTCTAAGGCTCAAATAGGGTTCTATCTGGCTGTCTGCTCTGATTCCCCTATTTACTGATCCTCTCCTTCCTGAATTTAAGCAATGGAAAGAATACTCAATTTGGAGCCATGGGATCGGAGTTCAAGTCCTACCAGAGTCACTTATTGCCTTGTGAAGCTAGTCAAGTCACTTAAATTTTTCTGGGTCTCCATTTCCTTATCTTTAAGAGCATTGGATTAGATGACCTCTAAGGTCTTCCCAGTAGAATGCCAGCTCCTTGAGGGTAAACAGAATCTAGTTATTAGCTTTGTTTTAGCATTCTTACTACATGGGACAAAGTCTTATACCAGGGGTAATTCCCCAAGTACTCCCCTCATACACTTTTAAGTTTAAACTGCATTGTTAACACTTTCCTAAGTCTAAACACTCTATGAAATGATAAACCAAGTCCTATTTTCTAGCAGTTGCTGATTTCTGTGGTAGAAATGCTCACAGTAGGGGCGGCTAGGTGGCACAGTGAATAGAGCACCAGCCTTGGAGTCAGGAGTACCTGGGTTCAAATCTGACCTCAGACACTTAATAATTACCCAGCTATGTGGCCTTGGGCAAGCCACTTAACCCCATTGCCTTGAAAAATAATAAAAGAAAAAAAGAAATGCTCATAGTAAAACTTTAACAGTTGACTTCAGTTGAATCTGTCTCTACCTGATACTAACTAGGAGCTTAAACAAATAGTTTATTTGGTTGGATTAGATTGGAAGGTACCTGCTGATGTACAAATTTCTCTACCTCTTCATGCTGATGTTCTATATTTGGCCAAACATTTAATTAATTCACCCCTAAAAAGTCCTTAGATTTATTGAATTTAGAATCCCACCTGGTGTGGTAGCACTACTGCCTGTGAGCCAGATGTGGCCTACCCCTGTTCTACAAGAAGCCTTTCTCAATTCCCTAGTTGTTATCATCCTCTCCTTAAAATCATCTTGTGTTGTCAAAGCTAGGTCTCATGGTATATCCCCAACCCTTAACAGAGGATGTCTTTCCTGTCCTTTACCCCAGTACAATTCCTTATTATAGCTTTGGGTTATGGGGATTTGAACTCAAAATTACTGATGAGATACAACCTTTGGCATACTGGTAAATGGTCAAAAACCAGTTCACAAAAAAAAATGCAAAACATACACTTTCAAGTTTAATATTCTAATGCTTAATATGTTAATGAAAATTAATATTTTCTCCATTATTTGCTAGACCATCAAGTAAGTCTAGCCCAGATCTACATTTGCTGGGTTCCAAGGTACCTATCTCAAGCAAGCTCCCCTGCTCTTGGATACAACATTTACCCAGCTTTGACAACACAAGATGATTTTAAGGAGAGGATGATAACAACTAAGGAATTGAGAAAGGCTTCTTGTAGAACAGGGGTAGGCCACATCTGGCCCACAGGCAGTAAAACGTCTATGGTCTAGTGCTACCACACCAGGTGGGATTCTAAATTCAATAAATCTAGGGACTTTTTAGGGGTGAATTAATTAAATATTTGACCAAATATAGAAGGTGAATGATGTTATAATTATCAAAATAGACCTTGACAGAAAAAAAGGTTCCCCACCCCTACTGTAGAAGGTGACACCTAGAAAGAAGCTAAGGATTCTTAGAGGTATATAAAGAGAGAAACCCTGAAGACTGAGATGGAATGTCCAATTTGGAAGAGCAACAAAATGAGCTTGTTTGGCTTCAGTCTAAGTAAGTGAATGAGGAATAATATTAAATCTGGAAAACCAGACTGCAAAGAACTTTAAATACCACACTGAGGTATTTGTATTTCATCCTAAAGACAAAGGGAAACATCTGAAGTTGGCCTTCCAACAAATAAGACCTCTCCAATGTTAGTTTTCTGAAGATAAAGAATGTCTTTCAAACTAAGGCCCCCCCACACTGATTACATTCAGTTTTCTCTCTAGTCAGATTCTCTGATGCTAGACAAAAGAATGAACATTGATTCAAAGTTTACCCATTTATGTTTATAAGATTGCTCTCATTCATGGATTAGTTTACAGAAACAAGATGAGACAAGAACTCAGGGGTATGGATCAGTATATGCATAATTCTAAAGTAACTACTGAGAATAAGAAGTGAGGTGTGAGAAAAGCATTTATCTTAGCGAAGAAAACTAAAACCTTCCTCATCTAACTAGTAAGAAAACACACTATATGAAAACTTGAACTTGGAGAACTAATGAAGTGGGAGAAGCTTATTTTCATTGAAAGGGGATCAATGCTTTATAAAAGCATTCCCCTCAGGGTAGGATTTTCAAATGGAGTTTCATTTAACAACTATTCAATTTACACATAATTTTTAGGAATATAACCACTACATAAAGTGGAGCACAGTAGTATTCAAGCATTCAGAACATTACAAAATCAGAAAGAGTTGTCAGCACCTTGGACCAATTATGCGGTTGTCCTTCACCTCCAAGAAGGATATTGCCAAAGGAAACAGTAAAATGTTTAAATGAGGGCATTTCAAAATAAAATCCACAACATTCTACCTAACACTATGCCACAGATGTAGCAAAATTCTGCCAGAAGCAGGATACTGGCCTAATTGGTTCACAGCCTCCACTCACCAAAAACTCCCCACTGTAATGGTCTTCTAGAATCTTCCCCAGGGATTAAAAAAAAAGTCTGTAATAAGGAAACTAACATCTAGGAGATAAGGACCTTATTTGCTTAAGTCGTTTAACATGGAAAAATATTTTGAGAAAGGAAATGGGTTTGTATATCAAGGATGGAGTGATCATCATATTTTCCATAGTGGCAATACATCAACAGAGGAAAAAAGGTCCAAGTTGCACCCCCTGCTCAGCACCTCAGTGGCTGAACCCAACTCAGAAACCAATTTGAACCCTTCTCAGCCCCCTTCTTAGCTCACTGTTTTCCAAGTCTTACTTGTGAGAAGCAAACTGGACCCTTGTGCAAAGGGTCTGTGACTCCAATCAAATGTTTCGTCGAAGCATAGGAAACTGGAATCAATGCCAAACTAGCATGTCCTCTTTTCTGACACACACATTTATATTACTTGAATACTCAGGAGTCTTTTACAACATTACTCACCATGGTCCCTGCAGTCATGCCCCATAGCTGTACGGTTTCTAGAGCACCATATTTTGGAGCTGAATTACAAGATCAGAAGAGTTTGGAAATTGGTGCTTTAAAACAACGCCACTGAGATAAAATTTAATGGTGGAAGAAATACAGTATTTTGAAAACATGAAAATAAACATTCATGCAGGGCTTGGATATGAAGTTGTAGAAAGCAGCTCATGAAGTCTGCACTGTCGCCAAAGAAGTCTAATAATTTTTAATAGTCCTGTAAATCTCTCTTATGAGATGCAGCTACTGTAAACACTTGCCCATATTTTTTTCAAGTATTTATGTAGTGCTGTTAGAGGTTATTAAACAAAAATGATTTTCATTGATAACTCTTTCACTCTGAAGGAGCTGCCTCATGATGCAAACTGTAAGCTATTAAAAAGCAAAAAAAACAAAATACTCAGTTTTTGGAACAAAGGTAAAGAGTTTTGTGGGAGACAGACAACACAAGCCCACCACAGGAGTAGGATATTAAGCTTCATTTTTAATGTACCAAGACACCTGTGTATAAATCATTTAACTGGTTTATGCTGCTCTATCAAATATATACTAATAGCCTCAGTGAAAAACATGAAACAACAGAGTTCATAAGAAGAAAGGAATTCATACGGCCAACATGATTTATATGTTGGGGACTTCAGGATCCTAATAACTTTTCACAGAATCTATGAGGCAAGCTGAGGGTCTTAATCCAGTTGAGGGAGGGGAGAAGTGTGAGCATTACATGAGAACAGAAAGGTTTGGTTATTACTTGAAGCATGAGTTTCCTTAGACACTCACAACTACAGTATATTCTAAATATTTTGTACCCATTCCTCAAATAGGTGCTATGTTGTGGAATGCATTCCAGCTTTCCAATGGTACTCCAATTATTATTATACCATTCATGGAAATGACTGATTTGAATTCATGGTGTCTATTAAATGTCAAGTCACAAGTTAAGCCTGATGAGTTATAGTTTAGGATCATAGATCTATAGAATGCCTCTAAAACTGGGATGAGAAAACTTTTTTCCCACCAAAGGCTGTTTAGATATTTTTTCCTGCCAAAGGCTATTTAGACATCATTCACCTGTTACATTTAGTCAAAGATTTAATTAATTCACCTCTAAAAAGCTCCTAGATTTATTGAATTTTGAGTCCTGCCTGTGGATGCCATGGTAGTACCATTACCTGCCCCTGCCCTGGAACCATTTCTACCACTCTGAGGAAACTCAAACAAAAAACTCGGGGCAACTAGGTGGCGAAGTGGATAAAGCACCGGCCCTGGAATCAGGAGTACCTGGGTTCAAGTCCGGTCTCAGACACTTAGTAATTGCCTAGCTGTGTGGCCTTGGGCAAGCCACTTAACCCAGTTTGCTTTGCAAAAAAAAAACCTCTAGTACAAGTTGGATGAAGATCCCATAGTGAGTGCTACAATAATAACTACAACTGACATCTATTTAGTGTCATAGCTTCATATGCATTATATGATTTTAAATTTTAAGGCAACTCTGTGATATAGCTACTACAGATTTTATGCTCATTTTATGGATACTGAAATTGAGATTAAGAGATTAAATTATTTCCCCATGGTGACTAAAGAAGTAAGTATTAGGGGAGGCTAGGTGGCGCAGTGAATAGAGCACCATCCCTGGAGTCAGGAGTACCTGAGTTCAGGTCAAGCTGCAGACACTTAATAATTACCTAGCTGTGTAGCCTTGGGCAAACCACTTAACCCCATTTGCCTTGCAAAAAATAAAACAAAAAGTAAATATTAAAGGGGGATTCAATCTCAGATTTCTGATTTTCATCACCTTTTCTTCTTTGCAAGGTATTCTAAATCTGTTATTTGTGACCTTTTTTGATAACTTCCTTCAGTAGTTTCTTGACAAGATATAGAAGTAGTTTGCCATTTCCTTCTACAACTCATTTTACAGAATAGGAAACTGAGGCAAACTCGGTTAAGTGACGTCCTCAGAATGACACAGTCAATGAGTATCTGAGACTGAATTTTATTTTTCTAGCATCAGACCTGGCACTCTAATCTGCTGAGCCACCTGGATGCCATCTATATTTCAATACAGTTGGTTTTCTTTGTAGTTCTATGTGTTCATTTCATATATTTAACAACATTGTTTTGAGAAGGGACTACTAGGTTACACCAGATTGATAAAGGGGTCCAAGGAACACAAAAATTTCACAAATACCTGCAATGTGGGAAGATGATGAAATGAAAAGTAGCCAAAGGCATAGCCCTCAATGCCCACCAAGCCCCAAATAAACAAGAAAAATGTCTCACAATGTGGAGCAATAAAATCAATAATAGGAAGAAGAAAATTGAAAAGAAAAGCCACCACAGAATAATACTTCCATAAAAATTAATTAAAACCAGTTCACCAAGCCTTTGTTCACTTCTCTGCCTCTCCCTTTCCTCAGTCCACAAACTGGCTCGAGACATCTCAGCACTGACTTTGAAGTTAGCCCCTTGACGACAGGGGATGGATAGAACATTTATTTCCTGGATAGTTTGAGTTCCATGAATCAGACCAACCCTGAAGGAAGGGTTTTTTAGAGGAGTGTGAGTCCCATGGATGAAGATCATTAAAGAAAGAACTGACTAGGAACAGCTAGATGGCACAGTGGATAGAGCACCAGCCCTGGAGTCAGGAGGACCTGAGTTCAAATCAAGCCTCACACATTTATTACCTAGTTGTGTGACTTTGAAAAATCACTTAACCCCATTGTCTTAAATAAACAAAATAAAAAAAAAAGAATAACCCAGGGTAAGGAGTTTATTTTCTCTAAGTATTTAATGTTATAAAGCAGGCAACAAGTAGGTAGCAAAAGAAATATTAGAAAGGTAGAAAGTAGAACAAATACCAAAGATTTCTCTGGATTTGTCTCAAAATTGAAAAAAGGAACCTTTTCCCACTATTATGACCTATCCTCCTTTCCCCCTCAGTCTGAGGACTAAAGAAAGTCTCATTGAGTGGTCCTAGGTTAAGCCCCACTTGGTCATTGTTTGGACCCTGACTGAATCAAAGTGAACATTGTTTTTGTTTTGACCAGAAATCCTGTGGGTCTCTCCTTCCCAGGTTGACTTCTTAATTTTATTTATTTATTTATTCAATCAATCTTTGATTAATTTATTTATTTGACTATGCAAAAGAGGACATTCTTTTTATCATTTTTTTTTTACCTAGCCTTAAGCACTGAATGGACATTGCCTCAGTTAAAGTGAAACCTGTTAAAGATTCATCCAGGGTCATCTCTAGCTGTCCAGATCCATATCTGGCCAGTGGACCCCTATGACACTGGAGGAGAAAGTGAAACTGGCAGCTTTGCACAGCACCCCCTCACTTGCCTGTCATGGCATCCCCTCCCTTAACCAAGTCATGGCATCCCCTCCCTTAACCATGGTCCTCTTCAAGGACAAAGTAAAAACAACAATAACAGCAACAACAACAAAAAACCCATTTGAGCATGGTGTCTCTGCTAGATGAATTGCCCTTCAAGGCCCTATAGGTTTGTTTCTTGCTAAGCAAGTCTCTCCATTGCCTTTGCTCTATCTTAACGAGTCTTTATTTTGTGGTCATGTGCTCCAATATCTTTACTTCTGAGCTCAGATGAAAGTCTGGCCTAGGGTATTACTGTGACCTTCTTAAGGTACTAGAGCCCTTTATAAGACCCGAAGGATGTACCAAGGTTTCATATTCTTTACAGACTTCAAATTTCAGCCATTCTAAGAGAGAGACAAATCATTTACAACTCTACTACTCTATTCTTACATAGTAGAATTTCACTGGAGATTCAAATGATCGAGAGGTCCCTTGGTCAATTACAAACACACACACACACACACACACACACACACACACACACACAATATATAGAAAAAATATTTGTTATCTCTCACAAATCAACTAGGATGCTTTTGAAGTATCTGCTCATCTTCCCAACCCTGGATAGCTCTCTGTTGGTTTGGAAAGGCCTAAGCTCTGTCCTTGTGAGTGTCTCCCCAGTAGCTTATATTAAAATGGTCTTACAAGATGCACATAGCACATTTTTTTGTTCTGAAAATTAAGTCTTTTGTGACTTCTCAGGCCTACCCATATCTGGTGAATTTGAAGATTACTCACTCTCAAATGTAAATTTATTCAAAGTCAACATAGTAACCTTTAACAAAATTCTCAGATTGCTTCCTACATTGGTGCAAACAAAGGCTGACTCAACCCAAAGACAAAGAAAAGGGAGAAAAATGAAAATCAAATATCTTGGGTGAAATTTCTACTATTAAACCCCTTCAACATATAAGAAACCTACAATATTTTCAATAGATTCCTAAAAGAACCATTTCAAATGAATATTTGAACAAGAATTTTCCAGGGGGTGCTTGCAATATATAGTATATTTCAAATTAAGTCCCAAATTCACCCTATACAAGAACCAGTAGGCTAATTTTAAGGAAAGTTAAAAAAAAGTCCCCAAAGTATATGGGGATTGCTCAAAGTGATAAATATTTGGGGTTAATTTCTTGGTTTCTATCCCATCAGGAAAACCTTATCCTACAGTACATAGGAATAGTAAATAAGCTCTCTAGATTCATGACACAACAGTCTTGGCAGTTTAGATTTGCTACAAAGTAAAATAATAATGATGATGACATTAAGTTAAAATTTAATATGGAACAGTTTCTCAGAAGCCTCTCAATATCTTTATCTCTGAAGTCAAGAGGCATTTCTCTTTATCTAGGATTGTTTAGTATGACTATATGTGCATTGCAAGACACCTGTATTCTAGGGATATGACCTTCATTGGTTCATATCAATGGTATGGTAATAAGCATTCAAACAGGCGAAAGTGATCTCAAGGTAACTACTGTAGTCTGAAAAAGAAAAACATTGGAAATAACTGTCCAATCACAGTTTGAAAACCAAGCAGAAAAAAAATACTAATGTTTCTCAATGGATCAGTACAATAATAAAGCAAAACAGCTGGAAAATTCTAGAAATCAATCTCCAATAGGTCTAAGAAAATGCATAGTAAATTTAAAATATATGTCATAAGATCGCTCAGCGTATAGACCACCCCTTTGGATTCAATCCCAACTTGCATTCACAGGTTAGGACTCCTGGGAATATGATCACCCTAGTTCCAAAGAATTCTGTAATCCAGACTCTAGTTGACCCTTCCAGTACATTTGCCTCTAGTTAGCTATAAGACAAAATGAGTACAAGACAAGGCAATTACAGAAATAGAAAGAGCAAACTTGGAGCATACTAATACTACAAATACCCACAGAAGTAGAAGACTAAATATTCATGAAATTCCCAACTGGATGGGGCAGATACTAGGAAACAGGTGGTTGAGGCACATGAGAACAGAGCAACAGTGATGTTTCTGATCCTTGGAGTCAAAGGGCTTCTGATGTCCTTGCACTACACCCATGATCATGGTCTCATAGGCATGGATACTGCTTCAGTGATTATATGTAGTAATCATTATTTCTAGATTTAGCTTTAACTGACAATCTGCCCTAAAAGATGACTATACATTTTAGGAAAGAACAAGAGTCCATATCCAAAGGTCAATAGGAGTTTATCAAGAAGATTCAATGCTTTAGGTACTTTCAATTTTTCATTGAAGTTATTCTCACCCATGGGCAAGATGATAGCTTTTGTCAATCTGGAAGCACCAATTTTCATGACCCTTTCATATGAAAATGGACCACAGTCTTAAAGAGAACCCCATTTATAAGTTACGAATGGATCAAACAAAACTTTTTTGAATCATTTTCCAAAATGATTTGACCAATTTATAGAACCATCAATGATGTTTTGTGTGCCTCTCCTCACACAGCAACTTCAACTTGTCCCTTTTTGTCTTTTGATATCATTGCCAATCTAATTGTGAGACATAAAACCTGGTTTAAAATTTGTATTTCTCTTATTACTACTACTACTACTACTACTACTACTACTACTACTACTACTACTACTACTACTACTACTACTGATTAGTATTTATATGATGCTAACTATATGCTGGACTTTGTGCCAAGGACTTATAAATATTTCATTTGATCCTTACAACAATTCTGGAACAGACGTGTTATTATTTCTCCTCATTTTACAGAGGAGGAAACTAAGGCAGAGAGAGATTTGCCCAAGATCATACAACTAATATCTGAGTTTTGAATGAATGATCATCAGAATCTGAAAGGAGAAAAACCCTAACACTTCATGGTTTCTGCCTCTTATATCCTATAGTTTCATCAAATAAATTTTAGGAGTGGATACAGAAGGCTTAATTTATTAGATGTTCTCTGAACAAAACTTTAGTATATATAAACAAAATTTTGCCAAAATTAAATCAGTGCAGTTAGAATTAGAAGAGAGTAAATTAATTGGGGTAATTATTTATAATAGATATGCCTTTTAATGATCTGATTTCCAAGGAATATCAGGAATTATAGGGAACTGATAAATAAATAAATATATATGTATATATATGAACAAGAAACATTCTCCAAAAGATAAATGACCAAGGAATGTGAACAGGAAGATTTCAAAAGAAGAAATGCAAGGTATCCACAAATTATATGAAAGAAATAAGAAATCACTAAGCAAGGTGGTACAGTGGTTATAGCTGAGCCTCAGATCTTAGTTGTATGTTCTTGGGCAAGTCTCTCTCTGCCTTACTTTCCTCCTCTGTAAAATGAGGAGAAATAATAATAACACTTTTGTTCCAGAGTTGTTAAAAGGATTAAATGAAATATTTGTAAGCCCTCGGCACATAGCATCATATAAATGCTAATCATTATTAGTATTAGTAGTAGTAGTAAGAGAAATATAAATTTTAAAACATTGAGGTTTTATGTGTCACAATTAGATTGGCAATGATATTAAAAGATTGCAGCATTAGCCAATTTTGATGGGAATAAACCTTGAGGATTTCCTTCTTGACCCAATCTTGAAATGTGATTTATCCACAGCATCATATAAATACTAATCATTAGTAGTGGTAGTAGTAGTAGTAGTAGTAGTAGTAGTAGTAGTAGTAGTAGTAGTAGTAGTAGTAGTAGTAATAAGAGAAATACAAATTTTAAAACACTCAAGTTTTATGTTGGAGTTGCTGTGCTGTGTAAGGAGAGGCACACAAAAACACCATTAGTGGTTCTATAAATTGGTCAAACCATTTTGGAAAATAATTTGTATTTATGCCCCCCAAAATCACTAAAATGTATTTGCTTTTAACCCAACAGTATTATTTCTGGGAATATTCACAAGGAAGAGGAAGAGACTCCTGTGTGTAATGGAATGTTATAATAGTTATTAAAAATCTTTTTGCCAAGCAATGTGCTAAATGATTTACAAATATCTCATTTAAAAATAATTATTGCAATATTTTTTGTGGTGACAACTGAAAACAATGGGCATCTACTAATTGGGGAAATAGTTAAATCAATTGTAGTACATCTATGTAATGGAATATTATTGGGCAATAAAAAAATAATGAATAAAAAGGATTCAGAAGGAAATAGAATCAGAACAATTTACATGATGACCACAATGATGTAAAGGAAAAACAAAGTTGAATGTAATGGACAATTTTGAATTTGGAAGACCAATTTTGAAGCATATTTCCTGATTATCAGTAGAAAGATGATAGATTCAAAGTGGGTAATAATAATAATAGCTAGCATTTATATGGACTGAATTCATTTCAGTGTGTTAACTTCATTTGTGAACTAGACTTTTTTGCTATAAAGAAAGGTCATCATTTCTTTCATGGCTCAGGGGAGAAGGGGAAAGGAGAAGCAAGCAAGAAGTGACAATGATGTTTTTTAAAAAAAGAAATAAGCATCAATAATATTTTAAGTTTTCTCTGTTCCTTCCTATCCCTTCCTTTCCTTCTTTCTTTTTTTCTTCCTTCCTTCCTTTCTTCCTCTCTCTCTCTCTCTCTCTCTCTCTCTCTCTCTCTCTCTCTCTCTCTCTCTCAAAACAGCCCTTAATTTTTGCATCAGAGAAATTGGAATTAATTTCTGACTGATGCTTATTTATCCTATACTTTGGAAAAATTATTTTCACCTCTGAGCTTCAGTTTCCTCAACTATAAAAATGAATTAGACTAAATGATCTTCAGAGTTTCTTCTGACTTTTATTCCTATGGAAAGTTGCTGAATTTCATTATCCTGCCCTCCTGGAAAGCCAGGTGTCTGCAGATTTTGAAAAGCTGTGTGTCAGCCTGTCACCCCTTTCTGTCTGACCAGTAGGGGTCAGGAGTGTGTGTTGGTCATACCTATGGTTGGTGTCTGGGAGTCTTTTGTGGTTTTGGTTTTTGTTGTGTATTGTAGATGACCCAATGGTTACAGTGTTATATCTGGAGTCAGGACCAAATCTGGGCTCAGATCCTGATTGTGTGACCCCGCTCAAGTCACTTAACCATTGTTTTCTTTAGTTTTCTCATCTATAAAATGGGGATAATAATAGTGTCTATGACTTAGGGTTGTTGTGAAGATCAAATGAGAACATATTTGTAAAGTGCTTTGCACAGTGCCTACTACATTGTAGACACTTAATATTTCCTTCTTTATTTCCTTGGTGCATCATAGATAAATGGGGAGGTTAGGGAATTAAAGTAGACACAAATTTTCAAAATCAAAAGGAACCTCAGAAATCATTAAATCCAACCACCTTTTTTTTATTTTGCAAAGGGAGAAACTAGGTTGGGTGAAGGACAATGTCTCCATCTAAGCCACAGAACTAGGTTTTAACTGGGACTAGAACCCATGTCCCTAAACTCCCAATCCCTTTCTACTCAATTCATCTACCTCCTGTCAAATGACAAATTATTTTAAAGGAGAAATCATGGAAAAGATAAGTTATAGATGGTAATTTGAAAAATTAAGAGAAAGCAAAGTAATAAAGCACTAAGAATTATCAGGACAACTAGCCAAGACTGAGTTCTGATTCTAACTTTTTTTTTAGTTTTTTTGCAAAGCAATGGGGTTAAGTGGCTTGCCCAGGGTCACACAGCTAGTAATTATTAAGTGTCTGAGGCCGAATTTGAACTCAGGTACTCCTGAATTCAGGGTCAGTGTTCTATCCACTGCACCACCTAAGGTGCCCCCGATTCTGACTTTCAAACAGTAAAGATGTGGACAATCTTATGGGCAAAACCTAAAACTGTGCCTGTAACACACTTAATGGATAATAGGAAGGGAGGGATGGAAGCCTTTAAAATAATTTTACCTTGGCACAGCCATGTAGGGAGGAATGTGTCTTCTCTCAGAGTTCCAGCTCTTACCCTGCTTGGGGAGAGTTGGGAATCATGAGAAGGTTGTGCCTGGAGAAGGAACCATGGCAATGGGACCAAATGGGTAATAAGCTCTAGAGAACTTCAGAGATACCATTCAGAAGAGGAAAAAATTAGACTAATACTATTGCTTCCATATCCGCATTTATGCCATGGAGCAAAGTCCTGTTTCCCGTTAACCAGGGGTATACTAGTAAATGTTTAACAATCAGATCTCTTAAAATAGTACATAATTTAAGTTTAATTAAATGCATTACTGACATTTTCTCCATCATTTAAAAAAAAAATCTGAACAATCAGCAAAATAATCATGTCCTGATTTGTAGTATTTTCAGATTTCCCCAAGTGTAAATGCTTAAATTGAAAATTTTTAACTATCTGCTCTTGTAGGCCAGTTCAATCTAGCTCCAGCATACCCTTAGCACCACCCATTCCGGCTATGGCTTTGATTTATGAGAATAAGACACAACACTTTACCACTTATGAATCAGGCAAAAACACAAATTGATGCTCATGCTTACAGACTCTATAAAGATCAAAGCTTTAATCTGAGAAAGGTGCAGGAGGAAGACAGGGTACTCCTGAAAATAATGAAAGAATAGTCACTTGGTTTGAAAATTAGTACTAGATCTACTTGGTATATATTTATGTAAAGGGAATTAAAAACAGGAAGTGATTTTTAAAACTGTTAAAAATATGTTTATTTGGAATTAGAATTTCTTTTAATAAAGGAAGGGGACAGAGTAAGGCTTCCAAAAGACACCATGGTCAATGGGTTTTGCTACCCATTTCTATTGCTGAAATGGTAGCCTGGAAGAACATCTCCAGTGGAGGTCCTCAGGCAATGGTGGTATGCTGGTAAATGTTTACATATCAGTCTTTCAAAAAACAGGAAGTACTTTTAAGCTTAATTTGCATTATTAATATTTTCTCCACCACTTTCTAAAGTCTATATAGTCTACAAAAGAACTAATCAAATCCTGATTTATATAGTATTTGACTATTTCCAAAGTGTAAATTCTCACACTTAAAATTTAACAAGTATAACCCTGGCTCATGGGGAATATTCACAAGGCCCTTTGCTGTTTAACACAGGCATCAATGACTTGTTATTTGTCCTTCATTCTCAAAGAAGACCATGACATTGGAGAGGTGACAAGTTCGTGAATTAGATTTGAATGAGAGAATGTCACCAACCTCTCTTTTTCCTCCAGGGCCATCTGGATTCAATGGTCATATATGAATCAGGACAACTGGAAATGGCCCTTGATGAGAGGCAATCAGGTTTAAGTGACTTGCCTAAGGTCACACAGCTTATTAAAGTTAAGTATCTGAGGTTAGATTTGAACTCAGGTCCTCCTGACTTCAGAGTAGTTAGGTGGAGCAATGATAAAAATCAGAGATGGTTCCATTAGCAAAGAGGGAGAGGTTAAGGGAGAAGGAGAAGAGGAGGACAAGGGAGAGGGACAAAGACACTCTGAATGACAGTCTAAAATTTGGGTCAAATCTATTAAAATAAAATTTCTTACAGATAAAAGTAAATTCCTGTATTAGGGTTCAAAAATTTAGCTGAACAAACATTAATATGGAAGAGGCATGGCTAGACAGCAGATCATCTATAGAAGATCACAGGTTTTTAATGGCTTCCTGATTAGGGTGATTGAGTAGGATGGCAAAGGAACCAAGACAATGAATAAAACCTTATGTTACGGGAGGGGGGGGTACAGTTCCTAGGACTACAGAGATGCACTTCATTTTGCCCAGTCAGGCCATACCTGGAGTATTGTATTTCATTTGGGACACCATATTAGGTATCACTTCCACCACCTTGATCATCATTTTCCCTCTGATTCTAATGATGACAGTCCAGGACCCTGAACCCAAAGACCTTGGGAATAAAATTGCTTTCAGCCCAGTGCTTGCAGACATCATTCCAGGGAGCAATCCCTGTGGAGATGTAGCCTGACAACTGCTCCTACAAATATTACAGCCATAATTACTGAAGATTCAGAACAGAAAGTTCTTGTCACCAAAGTCCTTGGCATATCAGAAATGGATGTGATTTTATGAGTAGAAATGACATTAAACAAGAGGTGCTACCATATGGTTTGCTGCTGTATCCTATAGACCAAAAGACTTCCATCTGACTTGCAGCTAACCCCTTTCATGTGAGTTATTTCTCTAAATAGAATGTGAGTTTCTTGAGAGCAGGGATTGTCTTACTTTTCTATTTGCATCTCTATCACCCAGTACAGTGCTTTTCACATTGTCAATGCATAATAAATACTTTATTCTTTCATTCACCTCATTTAAGACATACTGATGTTCAGAGGAGGGCAAGAAGATGTGAAGGGTTTTAACTTTAAAGTCTTATGAAGACCAGTTGATAGAACTAGGGATGTTTAGCCTAGAGAAGGCATAAAATAGGGGTGGGACACTACAGCTGTTTTCAAGTACAGGGAGATCCCTATAATCCAAGTCTCTGCAATAATGAGGCTACATTCTCATTTGGTTTAAACCTCTAATTTCATTGATATAGGGAACACCCAGAAAGGAAATTTCACTGTACCCATGCAGATCATCAACTATTTTCTAATTTACAGTCTTAGAAAATTGCCTGGGAATACTGAAATGTTAAGTAATTTGACAGTATATACCAGACTCAGAACTTGACCTAGTCCTCTGGACACAAGACAGATAATCTTTCCATTCTCTGGGCAATATTGCATCTCAGTAGGGAAGTAAAAGTAATCATAATGCTAATGAGTTAACCCTTTAGAGAAAAACAAGATCTATGATAAGTCTACTTAGGATCAACAATATCAGGAGTGCAGTCAGTGGCATCCCACTTTCTTAAACTCTCACTTATTTTGAGTATTGTGATTATTACCTATTCCCATTTTACAGATGGAAAAAACTGAGACTCAGAGTGGTTAAATGACATTGGTAATATAGCTATTAAGTATTAAAGCTGATCAGAACTCAGGAGTCTTGTTTCCAAATTCAGTGTTTTTTTCTACCACTGCACCAGGCTGCCTTGAATCAGGAAGAGAGCTACTTAAAGAGACCATTGATATCTCAAACCTCTACAACTTCAGGCTCATCCTAGGAGACAATCAATGCCTAATTGAGTTTAAAAAATTAGGGTCATGTGAGTCAAGAAAACTTTAAAGAATCACAAGAACTGGAACTTATAGGAAGCTAAGAGATTATCTAATTCAACCCTTTCATTTCACTCATGGTTCCTAAAAGGAGAAGTGACTTGTTCAACAACATAGGAATAATTAAAATCAGAGCTAGGATTCTGACTCCAAGAGCAATGCTTCTCTGATACACTTAAGAATCACTATTGAGGGAAGAGTCATGGCATGTCTCTCAATTATTTCCATATTCTTGAAAATTATCTACTTCATAAATCTGTTACTCAGAAAACCAAAAAAAAGGATAATAATTACTTTACAGTGATGTTGAACTTATCCCTACCAAAGTAAAAAAGAAAGAATAAAAGATCACACGAGTGTTTTGAAGGATGCACAGAAGAAAACAAGAGTTTCATAAGGAAGAACTGATAATCAGGGTAACTCTGAAAGAAACAAGATAAATTTATTATATACTTTTAAAAAGCAAGTTATGGTAGTAGAAATTCACAGTTCACATATCAATCTCTTTTTCTGTTTTACTTTGTATATAGAAATGATCTACTTTGTGTATGTGCATTCTAAGTAATTGAAGGAAAAGAAAAGTAATTGCATTACACTTATGAAGCAACAGAGAATAGCTTTTTACTAATTTTTAAAACTTTTTCATTTAAAAGAGTAGTTATTTAATAAAAGCAAAAATAACTAGATAATCATTCTCAGCAAATCCTATCCCATTGCTACTTACTCTGCTCAGATTATACAGAACTCTTACTGGAAATCTTTATACTCGAAGCAAAACCAAAACCGTACAATATTATAGATAATTGCTAGAGATACTGAACACCATGGGGTGGGGAAGCAGCTTATTCTCCCCACCCAAAGAAAAGAAACTAGGATTGCTAAATTACTTAATAAAAAAGAATCTTTGTTTCCAGTTGGATTTATGGCCAGATTCAGACAAGTAGCAATCTTTCTTAGAATATTAAAATAGGATTTGATTTACAAACCTCTTCAGGACCACCTTGACTATATAAAGGAGAGCACAGCTGCACTTGCCTGCCAAAGGACCATGGGGTGAGCAACAGAAAAGTGAACCACAGCACAGGCTTGTAGGCACCAGTCAGAGTTGTTACTTTGCTTGAGAACATTCAGAAATAATCACCAACATTAATTGGAAGAGTACTTAAAGGTTTCTTATGAGACATTAAGCGGTCTCATGAAAAATATAAATCTACTCTGAGTAATACAGGCCAGCTGTGCCTGAAAGGAAAAGGGTCCTTCATTCTGGATGGCCAGGATTCTCACAAACCTATCCCCTTTTCCTTTAACTGAATATCACTCAAGCATCTTGTAATCGGTAAATTCAAATGTTAAAATTTCAAGGAAGAGGTAGAACACTCTCAACCTTCAGATCAGTTTCTCCCAGTTGGTTGGCAATTGAGAAGTCCTGTCTTCTTCTCTGATGATAGGACTAGAATTCACATTTCAGGGTAAGGCTTTCTTCCTAACCCAAAGGGATTTCTTTGACTCTTAGAGTACTAATCTACTATTGGTCCTGCTTTGTCAGCATTAGGACAGCTAGATAGCTCAGTGTATAATGTGATGGTACTGGAGTCAGTTCAAATTCAGTCTCAGATCCTTGGACAAGTCACTTAACTTGTTTGCCAGTCCTTCATTTTGAAGAGTTGTTGAACAATGATGTCATAAGGTCTTGGTTTGACTCATGGGTGATTTGGATTTAAGTTAAGGCAGAGTTACACGAAATTTTCAGCCTTATTATGTTTTCCAGAGCCACTGATGTCCAGTAAAAGAACAAAAGTCAGGGGCAACTAGTGATGGTTCAGATGCAGGGTGAAGATGCCAAATTCAATGTCTGACCAAGCTCCAAGCTTCAACCACCCTCATGACTGTTGGAATAAATTGTTTTCATATACCCACGCTTGGGTAGACATCCCCCCCCAACTCACCAATGGGTTTGAGGTCTATCAGTTGCTCTCAAATTGGTTTAGCCTTTCTGTCAAGATGGTTTACTGGGGTGTGACTTCTGTGCATGCTACAGTTTCTTGGAGTGACAGGTGAGAGTTGAGTGGCAAGCAGACATCAGAAATGGATGAACAACCCTCAAAAAGGTTCTGCAAGCCCTTACACCAGATATGCTAGTTCTCCCTGAATATTCTCTATATTCCAGTTTGCCATAAACAACTAGAAAAGAAACTACTCCAAGATCTTTGTCAAGAAAACTCATGGGCAGTATGGAACATGAAGTCATGTAGAGTCGACACAACTGAACAACACTTTACTGATCTTTCAAACAATGCAGAATTATAGAATCACAGGTTTAGAGCATGAAGAAATTCTGAACAACATTTAGTCTGAATCTCAAATTTGATAGTGAAGGAATGAGGGTCAGAAAGGTTACTAGTAAAGTCAGGAAATAGCAAGGGCAAGGATGAACCCATCTCCTCTAACTTGGTAACTGTATAGAATAGCCAATAGAACATTAGACTTAGGGTCAGAAAGGCCTGAGCTCAAAATCCTTCCTTACTAGCTGTGTGAAACTTTTAACAGTCTCTTAATATATAAAATATCAGACTCTAGAATCCCTGTTAGTTCTAAACCTATAATTCTACATGGTCTATAATTCCTAAGATAAAATGGTTTTGATCCTCTCTACCACCTATCCATGATTCTATGACTTCACATTTTTGTTTGTTTTTACTATTCTAAAATGTCTTCCATAGGGCTCTATGGACCATAGTGATAGATTGGTTCCAGGTCTATGTTCATATTTAAACATTTCTTGGACAGGTAAGAAAGATTAGGGGCTAATTATATTTATATTCTATCCCTAAACAGATGTAATCCAAAAAGAAACACTAGTACCTACTGTGAACCAAGTCTTGGTCATTAAAACAGTAGTAAGAAACTTCTGAAGTATTTCATAGTAGTCTCACTACCAATTCATGGTAGATTCTTCATAGAGTATTGGCAGAAAGAGCCATGGTCAAGAATGAAGGCAAGAGTGAATTATTATGAATGATGATGAAGTTAGAGCCCATATAGGTGGAATCATGTACCATTGAACTAATCAATAATAGCACTACAAGATTTTAGAAGTAAGAAAGACCTTATAGATCATATAGTCCTAAAAACCATTTTCCAGTTGAGGTAACCAAGGTCCAAGATAACAAGTAACACTGAGATGGAACTTGTCTGACTAAATCTAATGTGCCTTCCACTACACATATCACACTATCAAACCATTCCCAAATGGAAGTTGACTTTTGCTTTCTAAGATAGCCAATCGATAGTATAAATAACAATTTAGAGCATAAAGGTGCTATTTACTTAAGAAAAAAAGGCATTCAACTGTCACCTATTCATTTAAGCAGATCTCCTAGGAACTTTGTTTAGCAACACTTTTGTAGCTGTCATTTACTAATTATATTTGAAATGATTTAGACTCCATTTTTTAAAAAAATAGTCTTTAATGAAGAGCTATTTCCCCTGAATATTCAGATAAAATGAATTAGTAAGGATTTTAGAATTGTCTATGAATCCAGAACAAATTGTACACAAACCTACTCTCTTATTGTTCTTCTGAACCAGTATAGTATCTCGGGAATAACAGAAACCTTATAGCTCACTAAAGTTTTGAAAATGCCCCAATTTTATAATAGTATTGTGGAAAGAACACTTGATTTGAAGTTAGAAGACTGGGACTGAATTCCAGTTTTGCTGCCTCCTATCTATATGACCCAGACTCAAGGTACTTTACTTCTCTGAGCCTCAGATTCTTTATTTGTTACGTGGAAATACCACATCTGGCACATAGTAGGTACTTAGTATATGTTTGTTCTGACACTGCTTACCAAAGCAAAGATGCTTTAAATACATTAACACTAAGTAACAGCAAATAAGTTAAAGCCTGAACCCAAACTAAACTCTGCAATGAGAAAATTTGCAGTTCTACTCTTGAGCCTTCATTACTGTGCTTTCTAGATTACAGTATATACAGTACACACAATCACTTGTGCTTGAGAAGACACCAGATGAATAAAATATGATGACTTTTTCTCCAAGTAGTGTTCTAAGGGAGATTTTTTGAGATGGGCCCATCTTCTTCAGTTCTCAGGCCCGAAGAGCCCTTTTAGCCCCATTGAAGGATTTGAGAAGTATGGGGTGGGGGCAAGGAAGAGGGAGGAAAGACATGTCTCCATTTGTGAGAGGAAGAGGGAATGGAATGTGGAGGGGAGGGGTGTTGGAAGTTTCAAAGTCTGAACAGAAACAGAAGTATCAAGCACACAAGTCAACATTTCCCATCCCCTGCCCCCCACTTCAGAAAAACTGTCCACATGCCCTTGCCAACTTCCTAAATATATACATGGAATAATTCTGCAGGACATGAAGTAAACTAAAATTCTTCCCCTGTCATCTGTGCTGAAAAGACTCAATTTGAGAGGAGAGCTTGATCCTCAACAATAATAAAAGAAACAGATAGATGGATGGATGGATGAATACAGAGAAAACATAGTACTTACTATGAGCTGTGTTAAACATTTTACAATTATTATTTCATTTGATCCCCAGAATAACCCTGAAAGTTAGATGCTATTATTAAATAGATGATGAATAGATGGATAAAGATAGATAGATAGATAGACATGTAGATAAATGAATGAATGATTAAATGGATGAATGAATGAACATAAATAATCAAATAAAAATGCTAATTTTTTTATAGTCTAATAGGATAGTGCTGAGGTCAAAGTCACACAGCACCACTCTGGAGAAAAGACTGATAATTTCTAGAGTACAAATCTCACAGTAGGATAACAGCATATTGAACCATTCCTGCAGTTTGCCCAAGTCAGTTTGCCAGAATTACAAAAAAGAAGTTTATTCCAAATCCCTCAGAAAGGACATAGGCTAACAAACACAGGGGCAATTGGACCTAGAGAAGAGAGGAGAAGCTGTTAAAGAGGTCACTTGCTCCCTGGGACCAGCTAGAATTCATCCGCTTAAGAATATTCAGAGCTAATCACCAATGTTAACTTGAAGTATGCTTAGATGTTTCTTATGAGATGATAAGTGGTCTCAGGAAATATATAAATCCCACTCCCTAAAGTGCTGGCCAGATGTGCCAGGCAGACAAGGGCCCTTCATGCTACAAACCAAAGTATCCCCCTTTTCCCCTTAAGCTCCAAAACCTAAAATTCAAGTAATTTTTTTTCTTAATAACGATGATGATAACATTTATGTTGAACTTAAAGATTTGGAAAACATTTTACCAATATTATCTCATTGTAGCCTCATAACACCCTGAGAAGTAGGGACCCTTATTGTCTCGGTTTTACTGATGAGAAAAATAAGGCAAAGGTTAAGTAACTTGCCCAAGGTCATGCATCTAGTAAGTATCTAGCATACATTTCTAACCTCAGAGACTACAGGTCCAGTACTCTGTCTCCAAAATTCAGGATCCCAACATAGCCAGATGTTCCTGCAGCGAGCATTGTCAATGGATGGCTTAGGTAAGAGTTTCACCCAACAGCTGCTATTTCATCTTTTTAAGACCCACTCTTAAAAGAACCTCTCTGCTCACTGTAATGACTAAATAGGACAGGCCACCCTCTTCAGTTCCACCATGATCCAGCCAAAGGCACAGACCAGATTAGGTACCATTGGATATGATATAGAAGGAAAAGCATCTGAATTGAGAAGCTGAAAATATGGGTTCAAATCTCAGTTCTACTCTTTTCTACCCATATGATGTGGGGGGAAATCATTTCACCTCTCTGGTTCTCAGTTTTTTCAACTGAAAAATGAAGTATTTGGAAAAGATTATCTCCTACTCTTTCTGCTCCTCTAGGGGGAAAAAAATTCCTTTTAGAACAGTTTCCTAAATTGGATTTCTTGGAACTCAGAATAGAGAGGTGTGAGCCTCTAGAGTAATTTCCAAATCTTTTGCAGCAGCTGTATAACTTAGGGGTCACTCTTTCTCTTGTTCCTAGAAGTTCAATTGGTTTCAAACAATAAATAAGCATTTTCTAAGCACCTACTATGTATTAAGTATTTGTTGTTTGTTCTTCCTTCTTGAAGATGATGACATCAAGGAGGTGATGTCATTCAATCCCATTCAACTATTGTTTAACTTCTTAATCAATACTGTCAATAAATATTTCCAAGCATTGCCAGTAATTTAAGATGCTGAGAACAATCTGGGAATCTTTCAGCAGTAAGACCCTAGTTGGCCCCAGGGACTGCTTTGTTCCCTATGAAAATGGGGGCATGGAACTATTTTTGGCAGATTATTCCCAAGAGCTTTTCAGGACTGGCGGGTGTGACATAGAGATTCCTTGCTTGAATCATTTACCGCCAATCCTCTTTCAGTCAAATCTCTGACTTCAAACCTCTATTCTAGTGAAAAGAGAAAATCCAAGATGGGAAATCAGAAGACCTGGATTCCAATAAACACTGAGTTTGAAATCAGAAGGCATGCACCAGAATCCTAGCTCTGCCTTGGATTCCCTGTGTGGCCTCTATTAGTCTAAGTTGCCACATCTATCAAATGTGATGCTATGCACAATTCTGAATTCTAGGATATAGTCCCAGGTCTGTCACTAGTTAGTTACACAGTCCCTAAGTGACTAAGGGAAAATCCCTCAGCCTCTTTGAGATTGTGATCAGCCAGTCACTCTAAGCTAGCCAACCAAGTCATGGAAAATAGCAGGAACAGAGTAGCAGATATAGGAGAAATGAAATAAACCTTATAGATCTATCAAGAAAGACCACTCTGACACAGTGAAGTGATCATTTACAGAAGATAAGACCAGAAAGCCAGATTGTAGAAAGCATTAACTGACAGAAGAAGTCATTTGGATTTTATAGTGTAGACAGGAGGCAGCTACAGAAGTAAGTCCAAGAAATATTCGTAAATATCAACTGATTTGGTGGAGATTAGACATCCTATTACAATCTCAACTTCCTATATTTCTCATCTTACTTGTAGGACTGAGAGTGGAAAGAAACCTTAGAGATCTGCTAGGCTTTGGGAAGTGGCGTGTCACAGTGGATAGAAAACATTAGATTCAAATAGATCTCTGTGACCTTGGATCTCTAGGACGTCTCTCTGCTTCTGTATTTCCTCATCCATAAAATGAGGGATTGGACTCAACTTCTAAGAACTCATCCAGATCTAAATCAATGATTTTAGTCCTAACTCCTCTTTTTACAAATAAGGAAAATGAGTCCCAGAGAGGGTAAATTACTGGTAAAGGTCAGAAAGGTAATTGGCAAATCTAGAATTTGAACCCATGTTGTTCAATTAAAATCCAAATCCAAATTTCAATAAACAATGCCTCTTTCTTATAAAGTTTTGTTCCTTTCTCCAAGAAGACCCCATCTCTTTGGTTATGTATAGCCCTGCCTTCCCATATCATGAGCTTTCCTCCCCACAAAGCAGTAAGGAGCTTAGCAAACTGTAGCCAATCTGGACTCCACAGTGCAGAATGGAACACTTGGACCGGGAGTCAGGACATGGGAGTCCTAGATCTGATTCTGCTACTGATCTGTCAAGTATATTCATCTTTATTCTTTCTGGGTCTCAGTTTCCTCATCTGTAAAATGAATGAATTGGGTTAACCAGTCTCTTAGGTCCCTTCCCACTGTGGGATTTTGTAATTTTGTACTAAGGAAAATCCATTGCTTGGCGTGCCTGCACTCCCTCCCACACAAAAGGGAACTTTTTCCAAAATGACCTACTTTCTGGGATGTAAAATTTGTCCCTCAGTGCACAGGCAGGGGGAGCCTGAGGATTAAGAATTCGTGAACATTTCTGCTTTTTTTTTACATCACTTACCTCTCCTTACCTCCCCAGCAGTCACTCACAAGCCCCTTCCTCAACCCCTCTCCCTCCAAGGCTGCACCTTTGAATTGTCAGTTCAACTCAGTGCCAGAGCTAGCAGCCCCAGGGAGAGGGAGAGAGAAAGAGAAGGAATAGAGGAGCTCAGAGAGGAGAATGAAGGAGTCAAAGCAGTCCCAAAATGACACCAATGAGTCCTGTGGAAGCAGCCTCCCTCGGTAGCAGCACAATAAAGTGGTGTTCATATATTTAGAACGGAGCCCGGAATCTGACATCTCTCATCTAGGATGCCTGGAAGAACAGATGGAAGTTTTCAAAGTTATGTGTTGCTTCAGGCATGATCCAACTAACGGCCCCCTTTGTGGGAGGCGATTCTTAAGGATTTTAAGAGCTGTGCAAACCTGGAGTTTGGATTTTCCATCTCATTTCACTAGTGAGTGTGGAGTCAGCATCCTCAGTAGTGGAAAGACCACTGAATGAGGAGTCAACAGACATGAATTCAATCTGATTTCTGTGACCTGGTACTAGTGCTGCTCTGGGAAGGTCTCTGGGCCTTAGTTTCTTATTCAGTAAAATTAAGATTTTTAGACTCAATGGTCTCTAAAGTCATTCAACCCAATTTGCCAAAAGCTTATTAAACAACAACTATGTGTGTAAGATAGGCACTGGGGAGATAAAGATAAAAAAATGATTTCTTCTAAGGAATTAATATGATGTTGGGGGCAAGGTAGGAGATGGAGACAGAAGAGAAGAGAAATAAGAACATATAAATAAAGAAAAATATAAAAGAAAATGGAAATTTTTACAGGTACTAATGCTTGAGGAGTGGTGTTATGAAATACTTGGGGGAGGGAGCAGCAATTTAGCCTTGAATGGATCTAAGAGTTTCAAGAAGAAGAAGAAGCATCACAATAAAGAAGGCAGTCTATGCAAGTATAAGGAATGGCAAGTGGTCTGGTTTAACCCAAACACAGAGTTAAAGACTGTAATGTGTCAACCTAGAAAGAGAGGCTGGGGTCAGATTTTAAAAGACTTTAAACACTATAAGGAAACCCTATTTTATCCTGGAGACAACAGGGAGTCATTGAAACATCTTGAGCAAGAAGAGACATAGTCACACCTGTACTTAAGAATATCACTTTGGTAACTGTGTTCAACAATTTTTGACTGAATATCTACATACAAGGCACTATGCTAGTTGTTCTTGGGATTAAAAGATGAAGAAGATACAGCTTCTGTCTGCCCTTATGGAAATTACAGTTTACAGGAGGCCACAAAGAGCAGCACAAAAAACTATAAGCCAGGACTAGATAAATAGAGCTAATGACAATTTTGGAGGATGGAGTATAGTTTAGATTTTTATTTTCATTATTTTAAATTTTTGTAACAATTATATCTAAAATATCCTTCTCTCCCAAGATTTCCATCATTTTCATTCCAGCAACAGTTTCCTCCTTGTTAGTAAGAATCAAATCTAGAATAGAACCAGTTTTCATTGATCCATTCACTATAAAGGTTAAAACTGTCATTAAAGCAAATTAAAAAATGATCAGCAGTTCTACTTTTATGAGAGAGAGCTCTCAAGTATATATCTAAATAATTGAAGTTTCCCATTATTCTGTCTTGGCTTTGTGCTAAGCTTGTGATCTGTTTACTGACCTTATAGATTTCCTTTTTCTACCTAATGAGTCAAAAGCAAACTCTAAAAGTATTTATTCTCTTTCTCTTTTGATATTTCAAAAATCACAAATCTGACTGTCATCTCTTTTCTCAATACTCTTCAATGGCTCCTACTTGCTTTTAGTATAGACATAGATTCTAAGATCTAAAGTGGAAAGAGAGTTGGGTTGAGATTGTTGAGTACAGAGTAGCAGGGTAGTTTCATTGCTACAGATGATTCTTGAAAGGACATAATATGAAATAAGATTGGAAGGAAGGAAGGATGAATGACAGATTTTGGAGAACTTTAAGTAGAAAACTGAGGATTTTGAATATGAGAGTACCAATCTCAGTTCTGCCATTTGCTACCTAGGTGAGTTTGAGAAAGCCGGTTGTCACTTCTCAACCACACTTTATTCATCTATAAAATGTGACACTTAGAAGGAATGGTGGCCCTCCTCTAGACATACACTAGTTACATTAAAAAAAACAGTTTGATCTATGAAACTGAATGCAGTTGTATCTACTAATTCAGTATAAAATAAACAAGGCTTCCCTTTTTCTAATTTCATGATGGAAATAAGTATTAATGTGCATCTATGTGAAAGCCTCTATATAGAAACTTTGCCCTTTTTATTGGATATAGGAAATTTTAATCTCAAAGGGGAAAAAAACCCCAAATTTTGTGGTAATTAAAAAACCCAAATGTTATCTTAAGCTACATCAAGAAAGGTCTCATGCCTTAGGTTACATTAAAGGGGGCAAAGAAAAGTTATGGTCCAGCTATATGTACTCTTCCCTGATGAGACTATGAGTGGAAATATAGTGTTTCATTCTGGGTTCTATGTTTTAGGAAAGATATTGATTCAAGAACTTTGGCTAGAAAACCTGAAAATATTTAGACTGGTTTAAAAGTATTTGAAAGATGTGCTATTCATGAGAACAAATCCCAAAATCTAAAAAAAGTTTTGGAAAAAATTTAATAGCTCATTTGATAGAGGAAAGCAATCCAGAAAAGAAGTGTAGGCTAGGCAGTGCAGTGGCCCTGGAGGAGGACCTGAGTTCAAATTCTACCTCAGACACCTAATAATTACCTAATAATTACCTAGCTGTGTGATGTTGGGCAAGTAACTTAACCCCATTGCCTTGTAAAAAAAAAAAGAAAGAAAAAAGAAGTGTGGTCTCATGCAGATGCTGGAAAACTTACATTATATGAGATTTACACCAGGTTGCTTGGTGTAAATCATGCCTACAGTGTTAAATAAAGCTGAAAGCAAGCTAAATTGAAATAGGTATGAGTAACTGTAAATGTTCAATAACATTTGAGTGAAGCCAAAACACGAGGAAACCCTAACTATTAGGTTGGGTAGACCTGTCACAAATCTTGGATATGGTAAACCAAAACAAAAATGCTTTGTGTGGGAGAACCTAAAATACCTTATAGTCATCTTCAGAATTCCCAGAGTTACTGAGATCAGGTACATTCTGGATGTGGACAACCTTTAATCACACAAGGTTGGATTTAAATAGTATAATATTTTCCCTCAAATAATATAATAAATCATTTTCCCTATAACTGCCATGTAGAAAAGGGTAATAGACTTGTCTTGTTTAGCCCCAGGCACAAAACTAGAAGAAATGAGGGGGAATTGAAAGGAAGTAAAATTTAGATATAATGGAAGGAAAAATTTTCTCATATTCAGAGCAATCTAAAATTGGAACAGGATACCTCAGGATGTAATAGATTCCCTTTCACCTATAGTCTTCAATAAAAAGTTAGCTATATAAATATTTATCAAGTATGTTTTAAAGCAGATTGTTTTTTTGGGTATAGTTTGGACCTGAAGGTCTATGAGGTACCTTTCAAATCTGAGATTCTAAGAAATCATGATCAGAAGAGGAGGCAGTTGACTACTTCTTAAAAACATGGGATGACAGAAAGATAATCTGAGTTTCATTCATGCAATATCAAAGTGAGGAATTCTCAAACTTTTTTTGCATAGTGAACCCTCTTTGACAGTATGGTGAAACCTACAGACCCTTCCCAGGAGAATATTTTTCAAATGTATAAAATAAAATAGGATTACAAAGGAAACCAATTATATTGAAATTAAATTGTATTTTTTTACAAGTTCCTGATCTCCCTGAAAATTATCCACTAATTCTTTGTGAGCCTTAATACCAAAGATTAAGAAGCCTTGCCCCAGTAGAAAGTTTCAAGCTTGGTAGACCATTTAGGGAGAGTTCATGGAGAAAATATGGACAAGGATTACATAGCATGAAGTATGAATTGTTATCTCTATCAATGAAGGCAAATAACTACCCATACCCATGAGATTGCAGAATCTACTGAAATACTAAATTATTGTTATTATTATTTATTCTGACATTTTATTCTCTAGTATGACGTAAAATAGTTTGTCCATCAAGTTCTTACAGAGAGCCAACCATAGTGGGTACTTTCTGGAAGATCAAGAATCTATTAGGATTGATTCTGTCCTATATGTCCCATTTTGGATTTTTGCTGTTATTAAATGTTCTTAAATATTTGAGTAAACTTAGACATACAGATGGACAGACAGAGATGCATGTATGTATATGTATATGTTCGAGTATGTATTCCAAATATGTTCCACACTCTACTGAGAACCCAATACAATCCTCACTGTCAAAGCTCTTTGAAATCATGAGGCAACAACAAAGAGTAATTATTTAGTCATGTGGGAGAGTAACCTTCTCCTCTCTGGAGGAGAACATGAACTTTTCATGTGCTGGTAGAGAAGCAATTAAGGACTTGTTTGCTAATTGTACTTCCCATCTTTTTTTTTTCTTTTGAAAGGAAACAAATATTTGGGAACGATTAATTTATAGGGAAGGGGCATTACTCAGCAGGTCTTTTTTTCAAAGCTCCCCAAGGTGAATGATAGAAACAGGGTAAAGGCCAACACTGTCATATTAATAATGGATGCTTAGCTGCCTTGGAGGCTAACTGTAATCTATGTATTGTGCTTTGTAGAAGTCCAATTAGAGTTGAATTATAGTAATCAATAGAGCAGCAGGATTGAGATCCAAGCAAAGAAAACACAGCCCAATTCTGCAGATGGGAATTTACATGAGAGAGACCTGCAAGTATAATTGGGGGGGGGGACTTATAGGGGCCACAAAGAGTTTTTTCAGGTTTAGGAAGTTTTACAGAGAACTTCTTTTAAAAAATTGATCAAAATACATTGGGTTCTCTTCTCCCTAGAGTCTTGGTTACAAAATAATGCAGATACCTAAGATATCAGGTTCATCATATTAGCACTACTAAAAGGCTACTTAGTGAATGAACTTAAAGCTTCTGGTTTATTCTTTATTCTAACACCCCCTGCATAGTCTTACTTATCCCTTCATTCAGATCATTTTCTCTGCTTTCTCCCTGTCTCTTCTCTGCCTACAAGATCCCATCCATTCTTCAATGCCTCCTCTGCCTTTCCTGAGAACCAAAGTCCATTGTAGCCTCTCTCCATGAAAGGGTTCTTTAGTACTTCTTCAGATCTAACATCTCATAAAAGTGATTCCTCCATAGTAGTACAGATGAACAGGGCATAACCCTTGACCTCATACTTTCTCATCCTCTGCAGTTCTTCCCCATGTCCTTCCATAAATCTAAATGATCTACCCAGCAAATTAGAGTCCTTCCTATTGATACTTCAACATTTTGTGTAAAAGCAAGATGCAAGAGGAGTCTGAATGAATGGATGGAAGGCAGCCAATTTCTTTATATACGGGGGGAAAAAAGAGCAATACAAAATAAAAGGATGAAAAAAATTTATTAAGTGTTTACCATGTGGCACTATAAGCACTATGTAAAGTGCTGAGAATAAAAATAAGAGGGATGGAATGACTTTCACACACACACACACACACACACACACACACACACACACACTCAACCATTTTTTTAAAAGCCAAATGTATTATTAGTCTTTTTTAACTGCTTCACTTTGTTATGAGACTTCTCATATAGTGGGAATAATCTCTAAATGTTTATAATGTAAAAACAAAACACATCAGTGAATTAAAAAAATACTTTTGAACAACTAAATCAATCAAAAAACCAGGAACAAGGGGGCTGTGCAAAGAAAAAAAAACACATTGATTATCCCATGAGAAATCCTCAAATGATACATTCAAAGAAATTAAGGAAGAATTGGCAAGAAAATCACAAGGCTTAAGAAGAGCATGAAGAATGTGAAAAATCACATCGGAATTAAGAGAAATAAAAAACATCAAAATAAAAAATGATAAGGAATAACAAAGAAAATAGCAACATGGATAGCAGATACCTTTTTCTGGGTAGAAGTAATGCACCAAGGATGTCACTATTCTTGTCCTCTGTTCATGAAGAATGGTATCTTCAATACCATTTGTATGAAAGCTCAAGTAAGTTGAGGTCTACTCAGTCCCACCAAGCAAAATTAGCAAGAACTCACAGTTAAATCTCTACCTTTAGAGTAGTAGTTCTTCACTTTTTTAAGTGTAATAGATCTCTTTGACAGTCTGGTTAATCTTACAGACCACATCTCAGATAATTTTTTTTATCATAATTGAAGGAATGCTAAATTTTGGTTGGAGGTTACTGAAGATAACAATGTAATCTTTTCTCCTCTCAGTTTGGACTTACAAGGAGGTAGTGTCCATGGACCTCATATTAGACAATTTTTATATCATTGTTTTATATTTCATTGCATTTATTTCGTATCTTTCCTACTAGATTTTCAGATCTCTGAGGATAGGCTCTGTGTTCTTATTCCACTTTGCAGTCCCCATTCCCAACAAACACCAAGCCTTGAACACATTTGTTTACATAAGAATTGATCCTTTTAGGGAGAGAATGTGCTTCTTTGTATCCCTGATATCATACTGTTACCTGGGTTGGTTAGGACTGTGATCATAAGAACACAGTTTGGATATCAGAATTGTACAGCAGCCTTTGCTCTGCTTTTCAAGCAAAGATTTCTTCCTTTTCCAAAGCAAAACTCTTCCAAGTGCTATTAGTACTAAAGGATATGGAGAAGAGACTATTGGTAGCACAGTCCATCTCCACTGCAGAAAAAACAACAATGACAGCATTCTAAGTTCTTGTCCCTTGTTAACAGTAGGGCAGCAGCATCACCTATGAAGAAGACTAATATGGGCACAGCAAGGAACTGAACTAAACTGAGAAATTGCATCATGTACTCTTTCTTCTCTGACCTTTCTTCTCAAAGTCATGGGATCTCAAAACTGGAGACCACCCAGTACTACTCATCTGAAAAAGATTCCCCTCTACATTATCCTAATATGAGCAAGACCGTCAGGGACAGAAAACTCTCTGTCTCATGAGACAGTCATTTCTACTTTGGGTTAGCTCTGTTCAGCAAGAAATTCCCCAACATACAGAACAGAAACCCTGTCTAAATTACCCTCCCCATAATATCCACTCATTGATCCTACTTTTACCCTCTGGAGCCAAGCAGAACAATTCTTATCTTTTTATTGTATGCCTGATATCCAAATACATTCCCTTTTGTTTTTTCATTTTCCTAGAGTTCAGATTTAGACAAACAAAATTCCCATTCTTGGTCTATGACCGTCATCCTAAAGTAATTCATTATACACATTTTAATATGACTATTTTTTTTTCAAAGGCAACATTCTCAAATATTCAAAATAATCTTTGAAGCATTATTCTGAGATAATTGAAGTAAGGTAAAACAATGATGATGATGATGATGATGATGATGATGATGATGATGATGATGATGGCAAGGTATTCTCTTGATCACAAATTCCAAAAAGCTTCTCTCTTCCCTAATCATCATGAATTAGTACATTTTCCTATAACATTTGACAGAGTATGAAAACATTCCTGGACCTTCACATACTAGTATATGCTGCAGGGATTACCATGATTGATTTAGAGTTAGAAAGGATCCAAGAAGTCCTCAACACTTGGTGCCCTTATTTTAAAGCTGAGACAACTGAGTCTTAGAGAATTTAGTTGGTTTTCCCATGTTCACACAACTAATAAGAGTCTGAATGGGGTGGGGCAATTAGGTGGCACAGTGAATAGAACACTGGACCTGGAGTCAGGAGGACCTGAGTTCAAATCTGACCTCAAACACTTAACAATTACCTAGCTATGTGACCTTGGGCAAGTCACTTAAGTCCATTGCCTTAAAAAAACAAAAACAAAAAAGAGTCTGAATGGGATATTAACCAAATCTTTCCCAATCCAGATCCTTCTATATGCTTGGCCTTTGTATCTCTGCTAGCCCTTCCTTTTTTGGAGACTGTTCTGGGTTCACATTACTCCCTACATGATCTTTATTGAAGCTCTTCTTAATGACTAGAAGATTTCACAGTCAGACTGAACACTGAATTTGGCCTCTTTGTTGTTAGAGAAATGCTAATGCTTCAGGTCACTAACATGTTTTTCAATAATGTGTCTAGGTAATGGAGAAAATAACAGAAAAATTAGGGAGAGATTTATTCTTTAAATATATAAATGGTAAGCAAAGTAGACATGAAATACTAGTTTGAAAATAGTTATCTGACCCAATACAAACTTACATCTACAGGTGGTACACAGGTAATGTTTAGTTAAAGAAAGGTACATTTTATTGACATGACTGAATAAACATATTATTCAGATCTGTACAGTGCAAATTGGATTGTAGTATCATGGGGAAAAATCTCTGAAATGGGAGTCAAGATCTGGGCTCTAATCTTAGCTCTGCCAATGATTCATTATGTGACCTTGAGCAAGTCTTTGAATCTAAAATGGGGGTGGGGGCAGGGAAGAAATTACTCAGTGAAATCTAGTTTACCTTTCAGTTATAATATTCTAGGATTTAAATCAATTCAGCTACCATTCCTCTTAAAATAACTGGGCCCCTATCTTTCCAAAGTGCTCACATTAGTGGTGATGACCAACTTACATTGAAAAGGAGATATAGTAAGACTATCATTCCTTGGAGGAAAGTGAGATGTTTCAACAACAAAATATGGTTGCAAATATGGTCATAACTGACATGTGCATTTCCTAAGAAATTTTACTTCATAACTTTCAGTTTCAAATTGTTTGCCTTTCAGCTTTAATGTTATTTTAACATTGTTCTGAAAGACTGCATAATGTGCCTTTTTTTGCATTGAAATGGAGGACATCTTTTCTTCGAACATACACAGCAATCTAATGAGTCCACTGTGGAGATCATCATCAAATGGGAATTTGCTATTACACTGCAGGATAAGCTTACAATTGAGCCTCTTCCTTATCAAAGCCCAAAGCACATTTGATTCTGCTGCAGCTTGCAACACAGAACCTCCATATCACATTGTAATGCTCATTGATTTTTTTTAACATCATAGTGAAATGATCTCCTTTCACGTCTTAGTATAATGCCTATTGATCTCTGAGTTCTTACTATTTAGACAAAGCTTATCAGAAGTGGGTAGGTACCTCATTCTTTTGGAAATAACAAAAGATCATCATTTGAGAAGGGTCGGATTTGGACAAAATACTCTGCTTTCGGAAAGGAAAATGTCCAGAAACAACTGATATCTAAAGCTATTCGGCATGACATTGTACACACATTCTTAGAGCAAACCTTTCATGAAACAAACAGGTCTGAACAGAATCTGGTTATATCAGAAGAAAGCAAAAAAAAAAACCACTGTCAAATATCGTCAATCAAGAGACAAAGTATTAGGGAAAATAATTAGTAAAGTTGGTATGTTTAGAGTAACACCTGATATCAATGGGAACTTGAGGGAAAGAGGGAGAAAGGCAAAAAAGGGAAAAAAGAGAGAAAAGTAGAAAAAAGTAGGAAAGGGGGGAGAGAGAGAGGAAAAGGAAAGGAAAGAAGGAATCAAGGAGGGAAGGAAACAAACAGTACAAGTCTGGAAACAAGTTTATTTCTCCCTTTGATAATTCAGTCACAGTTGTTCCTTATTCATTCATTCATTCATTTATTCAATAATTATTTTTGAAATACTTACTATATGCCTGATCTAACTACCCTTATTAATTATAGAATATCAGAGTTAAGGGAGTCCTTAGAAATCATCTAATCCAATCCAAATCTGGATATATTACACAGTAATTTTTAGCCACTTTCTTTGACATTTTTCTGGTAAATTCTTAAGATCCTTCTTAATCAATCAAACAATATCTATTGAGAATATTGTGAATAGAGTCCTGTGATATTTTTCTCAGGAATAAGAAGTGTAGAGTTTATTTTCTGCTCCAAAATATTTTCTAATGTAGCTGAAAGACAAATGCAAACATATACAGTATAAATATTGTATGAAATTATAATACAAAGCTATCACAGGAAGTATATTATTCCTTGTCAAATGAACAATAATTGCTACTTATCACTAAGTCCTTTTCCTTTACTGTTTCCTAACCTCAGAGAAACACTAAGAAAACTTAAACAGTTCTAAAAACCAAAAAGTCTCAGAATTGAATAGGACCTGAGAATTTAAGTAATCCAATCTCTCCATTCTACAACCTTGTCTGTGAGAAGTCATCTAACTTTGACTTGAATTCTAGTGACAGGGAATTTTCCCACTCCCAAAGTAGGTCATCCCTCTTTGGAATAGATCAATTGGTAAGGAAATCCTTCCCTACTTTCTGATAATCTGATAAAATGGACAAAATGGTCTAATGGAACTATGATCTTATCTATGTGGATGAGATCTTTCTAAGATTTGATTTGAAATATATCCATGTTTGTTCAATCTTTGTTTTTCTCTGTGTGCCTAAATCACCTCTCAGAAGTCGCAACCCATTTCTCTTATTTCTGCTTTTGAGGGATAATCACATTAATTTTTTTTTAGTTTTTGCAAGGCAAATGTGGTTAAGTGACTTGCCCAAGGCCACACAGCTAGGTAATTATTAAGTGTCTGAGGCTGGATTTGAACCCAGGTCCTCCTGATTCCAAGGCCGGTGCTCTATCTACTTTGCCACCTAGCTGCCCCAATCACATTAATTCTAATCCCTCTTTAATATGATAATATTTCAAATGATACCACAAATTACATCCTCATTAAATCTTTTCCTCTCCATTCCTATTTCTTTTCATTGATACTCATATAGTGTGGTTCTTCATTCTTCTCTTTACCTTTTTCTCAATACATTCCATCCTTTCAAAAATGTGGCATCCAAATGTAGTTTTGCCAAGATGGAAAACAGCTGAACCATCCATTTCCTCTTTCTGGGCACTATGCCCCTTTAATGCACTAAAGTTCACATTAGTCTTTGTTGGATACTATGCCAAATCACACTGCTGACTCATATTAAGTTTATAGTCTTACAGATCCTTCTAATGCAAATAATTATCTCTCCATACACTCCTGTTTACATATGTGTGGAGTTGTGTTGTTGTGGTTAACAAAAGCAGAGAACATGTTTTACAGAGTTTAGTGAACTGAAAGCTCAATATAAGGCCTCATTGTCAAAATGATAGTAAATATAAGAAATGATGACAAGATGGTTTCAGAGAAATCTGGGAAGACTTATATGAATTGATGCAAAGTGAACAGAATCAGAAGAACACTATACACAATAATTGTAATACTATAATGATGATCAAACATGAAAGACTAATTTAAACAGTTATCCAAAGTAATTTAAAAATTCCAAAGAAATTTAAATAAATTTAAAAAATTAAGTTGTAAAACTATGTGGTAGCCAAAAAAAAGCCAATAACATTTTAAACTGCTGGAGTGAGTGTACAGACTCCAGTATCACCTTGAAATGGTCATAATGGCATAGAGCCAAGATGGCAAAAGAAGCAGGAAATCACCACATCACTCCCATATTCACCCTAAACAAACATAAAATAATGCCCCCACCAACAAATTTTGAAACGGTAGGACCCACAGAAAAGGGGGTAAAACAAGCTTTTAGCTCAAGAAACTTAGAAGTTTGGAAGGAAAGGTCTGTTTCACTCAGGTAAAAGGTGAGTACAGTCCAGGACAGGAAGCAGCCCAGCAAGTCAGCAACAAGTCCTGTCTCAGCAAACCATTAGGAGATCCTAAGCCCCAGTGCAGTGAAGCAAGCAAACATCAACACAAGGACCCTCACATGCTTCAACAGGGATAGGTTAATGGGCAGAGGATAGTTCTGAGCTATCAGACTTTGTTTCAGCATAGCCCCACAGAAACAGGCAGAGGCCTATGAAGGAATACCCCACTGGCTTCAACACATGCCAGACACCAACACAGAGACCTAAACTCAGCACTAGATAAGCTGTCATGTTCCTGTAACCTCCAGCAACACCAATCATCCCCCATTCTATCTTCTCAATGTAGCACCAGATTCAAGGGTCCCCTATGGATCTCAGGGCAACATCAGTGCCTCAAAAGGTTAACAACTAGGGCTGCAGCCTCTGACACAAGAAGTCTGAGTACCTTCCACTTTGAAAGCAGAGCTCCAATTTAAAAGAAAAAGGCCCCCAAAAATGAGCAGAAAAAAAATTTAAGAAGAATGTGACCATAGAAAGTCATTAGGGTGACAGGGAAAATCAAAACACAAACTCAAAAGAAGACAACATTGTTAAAACACCTATGAGCAAAACCACAAAGTAAAATGGAAAGTGATCTCAAGCTTAGAAAGAACTCATGGAAGAGCTCAAAAATCAAATAAGAGAAGTAGAAGAAAAACTGAGGAAAGACATGAGAGTGAGAATTATGAAAAAAAAAAGATTTAACAGCTTGGAAAAAGAAAATGACTGCTTAAAAAAGTAGAATTGGCCAAATGGAAAAGGAGATGTGAAAATCTACTGAAGAAAAAAACCCTTAAAAAGCACAATTGGTCAAACAAAAAAGGAGGTACAGTAAACTGAGGAAAACTTCTTAAAAGTTAGAATTGAATAACTAGAAGCTAATGACACTATAAGACACCAAGAATCAATCAGCAAATTCAAAAGAATGAAAAAAATAGAAAATATAAAATGCTCCTTGGTGAAAACAAATGATCTGGAGAATAGAAGCAGGACAGACAATGTCAGAATCACCAGAATACCTGAAAGTCATAATCAAAAGGAGGACCTGGACAACATCTTTCAAGAAAAGAAAAATGCTGGACAGCTAGGTGGCACAGTGAATAGAGCACTAGCCCTGGAATCAGGAGGACTTGCTTTCAGATCTGGCCTAAGACAATGAATAATTACCTAGCTGTGTGATCTTGTGCAAGTCACTTAACTCCATTGCCCTGAAAAAAAAAAAAGGAAAACTTCCCTACTATCCTGGAACCAACCACCTGGCAAAATTACCATCGGAAGAATCTACTGATCATCATATAAAATGAAATTATGAGATGTTTTATAAGCTTATTTTTTATTTGAATGGCTTTGATTATATATTTGATTATATATATATATATATATTTGATTATATATTCATGCTCTTCATCTATATATGTATCTTCTATACATCTTCTATGTAATAAATTCAAATGTGCATTTATTAGACCCAAGTTTAAATGGCAAGTTGCATCTATTCACTATGGGATTTTTAAAGTGCATACATTCAGTTACTCAGGTTCCTCACCCCCCCCCCATTTTATTTCTTTTTCTAATTGTAAGAATGACACTTTGAGATTAAAATAGTATGTGTGAGAGTGTGTGTGCACATGCATATGTGGAAGAATTACCTGTCAACAATATTTAAAAATAAATGATTGAGCAAGAAACCTTAAAAAAACAGATCCCAAAATTACAACTACAAGGAACATTATAACCAAATTTCAGAACTATCAGGTTCTGACTACAAGTAACCAGGAAAAAAAATTCAAATATTTGGGAGTCATAATAAGTAATACATAAGACTTAAAATCTGCAACATTAAAGGATCGGGGATAATGTAACATATTTTGGAAGACCAAGGAGCTAAGGCTACAGCCAAGAATCATCTACCTGGTGAAATTAAGCATATTCTTTCAGAGGAAAAAATGCTCATTGAATGAAGTAGAAAATTTGCAAGCTTTCATAAAGAAAAGACCAGAAGTGGACCAAAAAATGATCTCCAATATCCAGACTAAAAAGAAGCATAAAAGGGCAAAATGGGAAAAGAAAACACAAAAGCTAAATAGTTTACATCCCTGTATTGGATGATATTTGTAATTCTTAAAAATTGAATTACTTATAGTAAAGCTAGAAGGAATACATATAGGATATAGGTATAAAAGTGAATTTGAGGGAATGATATAAAAGTGATTAGAGGAGTATACTGGTTGTAGAAAGAAGAGAGAGGTGGAACAGAGTAATTAATTATTATGAAGAGGAGGGAAAAATGGAAGGATGAATAATATGAACCTTTGAACCTTATTCTCATCAGTATTTATTCAAAGAGGTAATAAGATACACAACCAGTTCAATTTAGAAAATTATTTTACTCAGGGAAGTGGGGGGGGGGGTTGACAGAAAGGAGGATAAAGGGAAGTACATAGCTACTAATCATAACTGTGAATATAAATGGGATGAACTCTACCATAAAACAGTAGCAGATAGAAGAATGTATCAAAACCCAAAATCCTACAGTATATTGTTCACAAGAAACACACTTGAAGCAGAGAAATACATACAGAGTAAAGGTAAGGGGCTAGAGTAGAATCTATTATACTCCACTGGTTAAAAAAAAGAAGAGGTAGGAATCCTCGGTTTAGACAAAATCAAAAACAAAAATAGACATAATTAAAAGAGATAAGGAAGTTACCTCTTGCTAAAAGGTACCATGAAGTAATATCACAATGTACCAAGTAGTATAGCATCCAAATTTTTAAAGGAGAAATTAAATGAGTAACAGAGAGAACAAGATAGCAAAATTATAATTTGGGACCTCTACTATTCATTTGTGGAATTCTATCCAAAAATAACAAAATCCAAACAAAAAATAAACAAGAAAGAAATAAAGGAAGTGAATAGAATTTTGGAAAAGTTAGAGATATAGACTTTGAGAGAAAACTTAAGGGAAAAAGAAAGAATATGCCTTTTTCTCAGCAGCACATGGAACCTACACAAAAAACTGACCATATATTAGGACATAAAAACCTTAAAATGAATTTTAGAAAGTCAGAAATATTAGGTATATTATTTTTGGATCAAAATGCAATAAAATTACATTCAATAAAGGGCAGCAGAAAGATAGATTAAAAATTAATTGGAAGCTAAATAATTTAATTCTAAGGAATAAGTGACTCAAAGAAGAAATCATAGAAACAATCAGTAATTTCATTAAAGATAATAATAACAATGAAAAGATGTACCAAAATTTATGGAATTCAGTCAAATCAGCACTTAAGGGAAAATTCATTGCTCCAAATTCTTAGATCAACAAATGAGATAAAGAGCAAATCAATGAGTTGGGCATGCAACCAAAAATCTGAAATCAGAAGTAAAACAATTATTGGACTAATAAATAAAACTAGGGACTGTTTTTATGAAAAACCAATAAGATAGATAAGTCATTGGTTAATTTAAATTTAAAAAAGAAAGAAAATCAAATATCCAGCATCAAAAATGAAATGGGGGAAATTACTATCAATGAAGAAGAAAAAATTAAAGCAATCATAAGGAAATATTTTGTCCAATAAATCTGACAATCTGAGCAAAATCAATGAATATTTACAAAAATATAAATTACTTAAAGTAATATATCAGGAAATAGAATGCCCAAATATCCCCATTACAGAAAAAGAAATTGATAAAATGAATGTTAAAAGCAATGTTTACATGTAATTGGACAAATAATTCAATTAAAAAAGAAAAAAGAAAAGAAATTGAACTAGCCATCAATGAACTCCCAACGAAAAAGTACCCAAGCTAAAGGGATCACAAATATGATGATAATACCTGAACCAGGAAGAGTTTAAAATAGAGAAAGAAAATTATAGACCTTCCCTAACAAATATTGATGCAAAATTTTTGAATAAAATACCAACAAGACAATTACAACCATAATATAAGTATTATATGACTAACATAGACATAAGCATGAGATAGAAAGAGAAATTCTATTTAAAGTTATTGTCAACAATATAGAATATTTGGGAATCTACTTGTCAAGAAAATCTGGGAACTATAGAAACATAATTACAAAACACTTTTCACATAAATAAAGTCATATTTAAACTATTGGGAAAATATCAACTGTTCTTGGGTAGGTCAAGTCAATACAACAAAAATGACAATTCTACCTAAACTAATTTATTTATTCAATGCCATAACAATCAAACTACCAAAAAATTATTTTTTTGAGCTAGAAAAATAACAACAAATTTCATCTGGAAGGAAAAAAGGTAAAGAATTCCAAGGGAACTAAAGGAAAAAAAATACAGAGGAAGTGGTCTAGCAATACCAGATCTCCAATTATATTATAAAGCAGTAATCATCAAAACTATCTTGTAATAACTAAGAAATGGAGTAGTAAACCAATGAAATAGATTAGTTACACAAGAAACAGCAGTAAAAAGACCATCAAACCTAGTGGCTGATAAATCCAAAGACCCCAGTCTTTGGGATAAGAACTCACAGTTTGACAAAAACTACTGAGAATACTGGAAAACAATAGGGCGTGAATTAGGTATAGACCAACATCTCCTACTATAAAGCAAGATAAGGTTAAAATGGGCACATGATTTAGACATAAAAGGTAAAACCATAAGCAAATTAAAATAGCAAGGAATAGTCTACCTGTCAGATACATTGAAGAAGGGAAGAATTCTATTTCATTCCTTAAAGCATCAACTTCAAACTTTCTCTTTTGTCTTCAAGCCACCTATATCCTGCCCCCCCCACACACACACACAAGGGCAACTTAATCTGTCACTGGATAAAAAATGAGGCCATCTTTAACTCCCTCTCTTCCCATCTTCACACTTCAAAATATTTCAAAATAATACTCCATTGCCTCCTACTTTGTCAGTTATATAGGTAGAAATGGCATTTTTGCCTTGCCAATACCAGCCTTTCTATCTGTAGCAACCTTGATCCCTTACCCTCCTGCCTCCTCCATAAGTTTGTTGTTTACACCACCTACCCCAATATATGTGTGTGTTTGTGTGTGTGTGTGTGTGTGTGTGTGTGTGTGTGTGTGTGTGTGTGTGTAGAGAAAGACAGAGAAAGAGAGTATTTATTTACCTATGTACCTTTTGTATACCTCTCTTTGATAGAATTTTCTAAGTTCCTTAAGGGCAGGACTAACTCCTTTTTGTCTTTGTATCTTCAGCATCTAGCATAGTGGTAGGTACTTGATAAATATTCAATGAATTGAATTGTGAAATAAAAGCCTTCATCAGATCATAGCTAAATATCTGGGTGGAGTTCCTTGTAACACATTTTAGAAAAGACTTTAATGAGTGAGAGGTATCCATAGGAAAGCAACCAGGATGATGAAGTACCTTGAGTCCCAAGTCAGATGGGGATTGGGTGAAGGAACCTGGAAAGTTAAACATAGAGGAAAGAAGAGTCAGATGACTGGAAAGGGGAGGTGGCAGGAGAGGGGAGTTTAAAGGTTGTTTAGCCCCAGAAGGCAGAAATAGGAGCAATGAACAGAAGTCTGAAAGAGCAAATTTAGGCTTGCTGTCAGGAAAAAAATTCTTGATTCTCTATTCAACAATTCACTTGAGTCTTGAGTTATGATTGTGTGGACAAAGAAGGCCTAATCTGTTTTTCTAGTTGGTCAGAGAAATTTGGTGACACAATATTCTAGTGTCCATGACCAAGTATGGATAACAGGGATGTCAAAGCTCTGGCAGAAGTGAAATATCTGGTGGGCATGGAGTAGCTGTTTTCTTTTGCCATACTGGCCTGCAGAATTTTCACTTCTCCCAGATCTGATAGCATTTCATATTGCATATCACCTGATATTTGCTACAAATTGCCTCCTGACCTTTGCTGCTCTCTCATGTGAGCATGTTTCATCTCTCTAACTAGACTCTAAACTCCACAAGGGCAAGAACCAAGTTTTATTCTTCTTTTAATCCATCCCTAATTTCACTTTCCCATCCCCACTCCATTACTGTCTACCATAGACTGACTGGCCATTTAATTTAAATGAATCTGGAAACATCCTTGACCTAGTACTTAATGGTCCAGGTAGGAGTTAAACTAAATGACTTTTGAGATCCCATACAACTCTGATATTTGTAATTATCCCTGCTCCTCTTTGCCTGATCATTTCAGGATTAAAAGTGTCTTTTAAGTCAAAATAGGTTAAAAAGACTTCAATCAGGGGCATCTAGGTGGCACAGTGGATAGAGCACCGGCCCTGGAGTCAGGAGTATCTGAATTCAAATCCGACCTCAGACACTTAATTAACTAGCTGTGTGTCCTTGGGCAAGCCACTTAACCCCATTGCCTTGCAAAAAAAAAAAAAAAAAGACTTCAAACTTTACTTTCTTTTTCTCTATATGTAAACATGATAAATACCTCTAGGAGGTCTGGGATTTATATGGGCAGATTTAGAAAGCTTTTCTTATATATCTGAACTTATGGCTCATAAATCAAATTTGGCTTTTTTTCTTGAAGAATAAATTATTTATCCAAGAAAGAACATTAGGTGATATTTACATTCATCTAGGTCTCTTTTTTTTTTCTTTTAGGCTGTTCTCTTTTATTTTTTTCTTGTATTTGTGTGCTCTTTTCTGGTGACTTTTATTATGAATGATTTCTTTAAAAAAAAGAAAATATATTATATATATTTATAATAACCCAAGTTGGCTCTAGAGAAGACTAAAAATTATACTTCCCTAGTTTCTTTGAAGAGGTGGGAGACTATGGGTGAAAAATGTTGCATATACTCTCAGCTTTAATAGATATATTTTGCTGATTGTTATCTTTTTGTAATGTGTATGTGATATTTATATAGTTGTTACAGAGGATGACTCACTGAGTACATAAGGGAATATATTTAGGTAGCAATCAGGGTGATGAAAGATCAATAAAAATAAGATTAAAACATTTTTTAAGATTGATTTCTTAGAATCATGGGAATTATGTGGTACAAATCCTTAAAAGGATGGGTTTTATGGGACTTCAAGCCAAGTGGTTCAAATTAGAATTAATTATCCCCTTTAGGAGCATAGCTAATTGGGAATTAGCCACAAGCAACATTACACCAATGGAAAAGTTTTGTTTAATTATAGTAAAGTCTTTATTATATATACTTGAATTATTTACATTGGATTATTTGTGCATAGTTAGATGCTATTCTACAACAAACAATTGGATCTGTTACCCAGTAGAGCAGGCCTATTAAGAACTGAGAACTGGCATCATGCTCGGCCAAATCACAGAAAGCACTTTTCGGCCTCCTGCCAGATTTTTCAACACGAAATATTTTTCTAGTTTATTCATTTTATATAATTCTTAATTGTTATTTTAAAAAGTTTTATTTGCTAGTACCATACCAATCAAACTACTAAAAATTATTTTATAGCTTTAGAAAAAAGTACAAATGTCATCTGGAGGAATAAAAGGTCAGGACTATTAAAGGACTAAATGAAAAAATAATTCAAAGGAAAGAGGTCAAACTGTACCAGCTCTAAAACTATGTTATAAAGTAGTAGTTATCAAAACTCTTTGGTACTAAGAAATAGAGTGGTGGATCAGTGGAATAGGTTGGGTATAAAAGAAAAAGTGGTAAACTACCATAGTAATCTACTGTTTGATAAACCCAAAGATTCCTACTTCTGGCATAAGAACTCACTATATGATAAAAAAAAACTGTTGGGAAAACTAGAAAATAGCATGGCAAAGACTAAGCATAGACCAACATCTCACACCCTATACCAAGAGAAGGTTGAAGTGGTGCATTTGGTTTAGACAAAAAAAAGTGATATAAATCAATTAAGAGAACAAGGAATAGTTTATTTTTCAGATCAATAGAGAAGGGAGGACAAGCAAGAGAAAGAGAATATTATAAAATGCAAAATGAATAATTTTGATTACATTGCACAAATAAAAACAAAGCAAATGAGATTAGAAGGAACTCAAAAAGCTAGGATGCAATTTTTATAACTGGCATTTGTGATAAAGAACTCATTTCTAAAATATATAGAAAGAACTAAATCAAATTTAAAGGAATAGAAATCATTCTCCAATTGGTAAATGGTCAAAGAATACGAACAGGTAATTTTCAGATGAAGAAATTAACGCTATTTATACTCATATGAAAAATGTTCTAAATCATTATTGGTTAGAGAAATGAAAATTAAAAGCACTCTGAGGTACCACCTTACACCTATCAGTTTGGGTAATATGATAAAAACAGAAAACAACAAATGTTGGAGGGGATGTGGAAAAACTAGGACACTAGTTGCATTGTTGGTGGAGTTGTGATCCAGCCATTCTATAGAACAATTTGGAAGTGTGTCCAAAGAGTTATCAAACTACATACCTTTGTATCAAATAATATCGCCACTAGTTCTATATTCCAAAGAGATCATAAAAAAGGAAAAATGGCCCTCATGTAGAAAAGTATTTTTGTAATGGCAAAGAATTGGAAATTGAAGGAATGCCTATCACTTGGGGAATAGACAAACAAATTGTAGTATATGAAAATGATAGAGTACTATTTGTTCCATAGGAAATCATGAACAGGGGACAGCTAGGCGGCACAGTGGATAGAACACTGACCCTGAAGTCAGGAGGACCAGAGTTCAACTGTGAACTCAGACATTTAATAGTTACCTAGCTGTGTGACCTTGGGCAAGTTATTAACCCCATTACCTTAAATAAATAAAATAAAAAAAAAATAAATCATGAACAGGTGGATTTCAGAAAAACCTGAAAAGTCTTACATGAACTGATATTGAGTGAAGTAAGTAGAAATAGGAGAACTCTGTGCCTGTTAATAGCAATATTGTGTGATGATCAACTATGATAGATTTAGTTCTTCTCAGTAATACAGAGATCAAAGAAAATTCTAAATGACTTGTGATGGAAAATTCCATCCAAATGCAGGGAAAGAATTATGGAGACCTAATGTAGCTCAAAACATGCTATTTTTGTTTTTAAAATTTATTTAAGGGCAGCTAGGTGGAGTAGTGGATAAAGCACCCGCCCTGGAGTCAGGAGTACCTGGGTTCAGGTCCAGTCTCAGACACTTAGTAATTACCTAGCTGTGTGGCCTTGGGCAAGTCACTTAACCCCATTTGCCTTGCAAAAAAAAAAAACAACAAAAAAAAAGAAATTATTTAATTTCTTTCTCATAGTTTTTTCCCCAGTTCGCTCAACATCCTAATTATTCTCTACTAGATCTACTCCAGCTTGTCAATGTCTTTTGAAAATGTAGCTCCCAGGATTGAACATAAAACTGCAGATGTCAGAGCATAGCAGAGTTTAGTCAGACTTTCAAAGGAGTGTAGATTTCATGGTAGAAGAGATTTCATGGTCATCTAGTCCTGAAATGTCAAACACTCAGTAAAGTAAGCAAAATTCCTCTTGTGAGGCACAAACCAAATGTAATTGGGAAATGTTTAATAAATTTTTTAAAAATACACCATAAATAATGTCAATTTGTGGTTTTCTAAGTCATTCTGGGGACAGCTTGGTGGTAAAGTGGATACAGTATGGGTCCTGAAGTCAGAAAATTGATATTCCTAAATTCAAATCATAGTTTCACACTTACTAGCTGAATGACCCTGGACAAGTAATTTACTCTTGTTTGCCTCAATTTTCTCATCTATATGAAAAAATGAGTTGGAAAAAAATGACAAATACTTGGCAAATATTCCAGTATCTCTGCAAAGAAAAATCTCAAATGGGGTCTCAAAGTCAAACAAGACTGAAAACTAACTGAAAAAGTCTTTCTATGATTCATGGGGATCTATTTCAATTTAAGTGGATTACTGACATAGTACAGTAAAAGCTATGCTTTTTTTTCAGTAGCAGTATATGGCTATGTCATTATTGTTCAATCATTCATTTATGTCTGATTCTTCATGGCTCTGTGAACCATTGCACATCAGGGCTTTTTATCCTCCACTATCTCTTGAAGACTGTTCAAGTTCATGTTCATTGATTCTATGATGATATCTATCTCATACTATACTATCCCCTTTTCTTTTTGCTTTCAATCCTTCTCAATATCAAGGTCTTTTCCAAGGAGTCCTGTCTTCTCATTATGTGGGCAAATTGTGCCTGTGAGAATTAGACTATGAGTTCAAGAACCAGAGGGCCACAGAATCAATGATTTCTAATTATGATGCTAGAGAAGACTTTTGAGAGCCCCTTGAACAGTCAATATTTAAAGAAATTAATTCAGGCTATTCACTAGAAGGTCAAATACTGAAGCTGAAGCTTAAATATTTTGACCACATAATGAGAAGACAGAACTCATTAGAAAAGACACTGATATTGAGAAAGATTGAAGGAAAAAGGAGAAGGGGTTGGCAGGGAATGAGATGGATAGTATTATGGAAACAATGAACAGGAACTTGGATAGACTTTAGGAGATAGTGAAGGATGGAAGCGCCTGGCATGGTTCATGGGGTCAAGAAGAGTCAGACATGATTGAACATCTAAACCACAAAAACTGATGCAGTTCAACTCTTACATTTTACAGATGAAGAAATTGAAATCCAGAGAGTGACCCAAGGAAAATTGACATGCCTAAGGTCATACAGAGAGTAAATAACAGAGCCAGGTTTTAAAGATAGGACCTCTGACACTAAAGCTATTGTACAAAGCTTTCTCTCTCATCCTAGATACTTAGACTTTATAATATGGTCTTGCATTGGGTAAGCATTTTTGGCTGTCTTATCATGCTGTATACTCATGGAACTTTCAATACACTAAAATCCTCAAAATGCTTCTTCCAATCCCATATTGAAACAGGGTTCTGGCTAGAACTAGGAGACCCATATGCTCTGTTTCTTTTGGTTTCTATAGAAACAGAGCACATGGGTCTCCTAGTTCATGTGCTACCAAAAAAAGATGTCACTTTCAAATCACAGGTATTGCAAATGCCAAATTGTCATTTCTAGCCAGAACCCTGTTTCACCAATCTACAACACATTTTCAAGGCTTAGCTTCAAATAAAAAGCTTATCATGACTAACTTACAAATAACAAAAGAAACTCAATAATTTATTCCAGTCTAATATGGCTCTAATTTCCTTGAAGATGTTACAAAAATTACTGAAATAAATCCCCAAATGCTTTACAAGAACATCCAAGAACAAAACAACAAAAAAAACCACATCAAAGAGGGCTCATTGGCTCATTATTTTCACATAACTCACCATGTAATATTGGCTTTTCCATTTATTTGTCTGAGTTTAGCTATACAAAAGGGAATTCGGTCCCTAAAAAATGTGAAGATGTACAGTAGGCAGTTTCCCAATAGTGTGACCTTGCATATTCACATTACTGCTTTCCTATGGAAGTCACCTTGGTATTTGAATCCTCCAAGGGAATGTTTTTCTTTGGTTGGAGTATCAGCTTGTCCCTCCTCCCCTAGCTAGTGAGCTTCTTGCTCAGGACAAGGCGATTGATTTCATAAGCTTTTCTAAAAGAAAACTGAATTGGTCTCACCAGACTCATGCTGAAATAAAGACCATGCCCAATAATCTAAAAACAGCAGTCTTCCTCCAACACACCTCGATTCCAACATGCTGAAGATTAAATAACCAGGCACAAGTCAATACTTGCACTGATGTCCTTCATTCAAGAGATGTGTAATTCACAACTAGCCTGGAAAAGTTAGCATTTAGGAAGCTACCAAAAAAAGGAAGAATTTCAAAGAAATACTACAAAACTTCCTTCCCTATTAACTCTAATTGACTTATTAGATGAAATAATCAATAATTTCTTTTCACTACATGTTAGTGGAGGAAAAAGGAATGTGCATTATGGTGCGGTTGTTTAAATGTGGAAAGGACCATGTAACTCAAATCCCTGTATCAAGAGAGAACCAATCCTAAGCCACTGAATACTTAAATTTCTTTAGCCTGAAGTTATACTTTAATATTTCAAGGAGTCCATGTTCTCCTTTCATCAATAAGGAAACTCCCTCCACTAATAAAGATTGCAAGCTATCCAAGATTTTTCTCATTCACTCTGATTCTGGCCACTATTACTTAATCATCCAAAGAGGGTCAATTGAATGTAATGAAGTCCTTTTACTAAATTTCTTAAAACTCTTGAGTACCAAAGCAGCACTCAGTCTATTCATCTATCCTAAGTTAATAGAATCACAGGGGCAGCTAGGTGACACAGTGGATAGAGCACTGGCCCTGGAGTCAGGACCTGAATTCAAATCTAGGCTCATACACTTAATAATAATTGCCCAGCTGTGTGACCTTGGGCAAGTTACTCTTAACCCCATTGCCTTAAATAAATAATTTTTTAATTAAAAAAAGAACTAGGGATTCCAACACATAAAAATTCTGGGAACCATTAGAGTACCTATTCTGTTGGATGAATTTAAACTGCCATTACCACCACCATCATTATCAATGGCACTTGAATGTCTGCCAGGGACTTCCAGCCAAGATGGTGGAGAGAAGACAGGCACTGTGTTACAAAGTCTCCTGATCTTCCCTCATAAATAACATGAAAGAATCCTCTTAACAGAAATCCAATCAAAAAAACCCAGAAAAAGAAGCTAGGAGAAGAACAATTACCTCAAGGTTTGTCTTCTGGGATAATGGGGGAGCCCTGACACAGAGGGTGGACTCTGCCAGGAGCACAGGACAGAGTGAGAGCCTAAGAGTGGGGCTGGTCTGATTTGCCGCAGGGATGGGGGCCAACTGGGGAGCAGATGTATTGGGGGTGGCACTGACTATCTGGAACTTGCTGGTAGGTCTAAAGGGTGAGATCCAGTGTAGAGGAGTTGCAGACATAGATCCCTGGGCTCCTCTGGTCTGGAAGAACTCAGAATCCATACCTTCATTTCAGGTGAAGCCTTTTCCCAGAACAAACACAATCACAGCCTACCTCTGCCCCAGGCTCAGGTGTGAGCACCAGAGCTGGGGGAGCCCAGGCAAGAACAGGACAGGGTGAGAGCCTAAAAGCCTGAGAGCAGAACTTGCCTGATCTGCCTCAGGGGCATGGGCCAACTGGGGAGTAGAGGGATTGGGGGTGGCACTGACTGTCTTGAGCTTGCTGGTAGGTCTAGAGGGTAAGTTCCAGTGCAGGAGAGTTGCAGACATTGATCCCTGGACTCCTCTGGTCTAGAGGAACACAGAGTCCATATCTTCATTTCAGCTGAAGCCTCTCTCCAGAACGAACACAATTACAGTCCACCTCTGATCCAGTCTCAGGTGTGAGCAGCAGACTTCCCTCAGCTGTGAATAGGGAGAGCAATTACCTTGTCCTAGGCAAAACCCAACATAGTTCAAAGATAAAAGTATTCAGCAGCTTTAACCACCCCCTCCAGGCCAAGAGAGAGGGCCTCTAATCAAGGTGACAGACACTCCAGAAAAAATAACCAGAGCCCCCTACTGGCCAGCTCACAAGGAGTTACTCAACCCAGTGAGTAAAGCCTCTAGGGATCCCAACAACAAACCTCTGTGAACCAGCCCCTCCCCAACATAAGGTCTTAGGAAAATGAAGAAAGGCCAGCTAAGGGAGGGTCCATAGAAAAATTCCTAGAAGGAAAAGACCCTAACTCAGAGACAGCTAGAACCTCTTAGGAGAATATGATGTAGTCTCCAGCACAGAAAGACTTCCTTGAAGAAATCAGGAAGGAGTTTAAAAATCAACTGGAAAATTTGGGAGAAAAAAATTAATACCTTGCAACAAGAGAACAAATCTTTGGAAAATACAATTGGAAAAATTCACAATGAGACTAATTCTCTCAGATCCTCACTTGGGCAAATGCAAAAAGAAAATAATTCTCTCAAAATCTCAATTGGTCAAATGGAAAACTCTTATAAAAATAGAATTGACCAATTGGAAAAGGAGTTGCAAAAGATAAATGAATAAAATTATTCTCTAAAAAAAAGAATGGAGATTGTGGAAACTATTGACTTCATGAGACAGCAAGAGACTGTTAAACAAAGCCAAAAAATCAAAAAAGTAGAAGAAAATGTAAAATACCTCATCAGCAAAACCACTGACCTCCAGAACGGATCAAGAAGGGACAACCTGAGAATTATTGGTCTTTCTGAAAACATTGAAGAGAAAAAAAAAAGCCTGGACTTAATATTACATAATTTAGTGATGGAAAACTGCCCTGATATCAAACTGCCCTGATATCAAACTGCCCTGATATCATGGAATCAGAGGGAAAAATAGTTATTGAAAGAATACATCAATCTCCTCCCAAAAGAGATCCTAAAATTAAAACACCAAGGAATGTTGTGGCCAAATTTCAGAACTATCAGATAAAAAGAGAAAATCCTGCAAGCAGACAGAAAGAAAAAAAATTAGATAACAAGGAGCCACAGTAAGGATTACACATGACCTGACTGTATCAACATTAAGGGATCAATGAGATATTCTGAAGAGCAAGGGAGCTAGGAATGCAAAGAATCTACTACCCAGCAAAGCTGAGCCTTCCCTTCAAGGAGACAAGATAGACATTTAATGAAATGGGACACTTCCAACATTTCCTGATGAAGAGACCAGAGCTAAATAGAAAATTTGGACATCAAACAGGAGGCTCAAGAGATACATGAAAAAGATAAAAAGGGGGGGGGGCAAAGGAAAAAAACTGCTAATAAGATGAAACTAGCTATATCCCCACCTGGGAGAAAGATTCTTACAACTCTTGAGAATTGAAACTTAGAAATTAGAGAGAATATACTTAGCCAGAAGTGATGGACATTCATGACTTATCCATGAGACTGCTATCCAATAACATGAAACTGGCTATGTACCAACCTGGGAGAAAGACTCTAATAACTCTCAAGAACTGTAACTCTATTAGAGAGAATAGACTTAGTCATAAGTGATAAACACTTATGACTTTTCTGTGATCCAGATAGAATGATTTAAAACCAATAACTTCTTAAAAAGGGAGACAGCAAAAAGACTAGGATGTAAGAGATTGAATGGGGGTAAATTTTGTTCCTTTAAGAGGTACAAAAAACCTATTGTAATAGAGGGAAAGAAGGGAGGAGGTGAGAAGCACCTGAATCCTCCTCTCATCAGACTTGGCTTAAAGTTAACTTTTACAGACACTTAGTTAAGTAAAGAAACTTATCTGACCTTTCAAGTATTAAAAGGGGAAAGGGGGAGGGGCAGGGGGAGAATAAAGGGGAACTAACAGAATGAAGGGAAGGAAGAAAGAGAAAAGGGAAAGGGGAAAGAAAGGGAAGGGACTTGAAATAGCAGGACAAACACACTAAATGGGGCAGGATTTAGAAACAAAATACTGGGGAATATGAATAAATTGAAAAAGCGGAAAAAGACAAACAGGGAAGAAAGCAAGGAGGGCAATAAAGAGTTAATAATTATAACTTTGAACGTGAATGGGATGAAATCTCCCTTAAAATGTAAGCAAATAGCAGAATGGATTGAAACCCAGAATTCTACAATATGCTGCTTACAAGAAACTCATCTGAAGCAGAGAGATACATATAGAGTAAAATTAAAAGGTTGAAGTAAAATATATTTTGCTTCAGCTGAAGTGAAAAAGGCAGGGGGTAACAAACCTTATCATAGACAAAGCAGCTGCAAAAATAGATAACTTTAAAAGAGCTAAGGAAGGACACTATATCCTCCTAAAAGGTACCATAGACAATAAAGAAATTTCAGTACTATATATGTATACACCCAATGGTCTAGCATCCAAACTCTTAGAGGAGAAGTTGAAAGAGCTACAGGAAGACATAGACAGCAAAATCCTACTAATGGGAGACCTCAACCTCCCACTCTCAGATTTAGATAAATCTAATCATAAAATAAACAAGAAGGAAGTTAAGGAGGTAAACACATTGTTAGAAAACTTAGATATGATAGACTTATGGAAGAAATTGAATGGGGATAGAAAGGAATATACTTTTTTTTCTGCAGTACATGGCACTTACACAAAAATTGACCATATACTAGGGCAAAAAAACCTAATGATCAATTGTAGAAAGGCAGAAATAATGAATATATCTTCAGATCATAATGCAGTAAAAATCACATGCAATATTGGGCCAGGGAGATATAGACACAAAACTAATTGGAAACTAAATAACCTCATTTTTAAAAATGATTGGATCAAACAACAGATTTTAGAAAGAATTATTTCATCCTAGATAATGACAATAATGAAACAACATACCAAAACTTATGGGATTAACTCAAGGCAGCTATTGGGGATATATTATATCTTTAAACACTTACATGAATTAATTGGAGAAAGAGGAAATCAAGGAACTAAATATGCAACTAAAAAAATTAGAGAAATAACAAATTAAAAACCCCCAATTAAATCCCAAATTAGAAATCCTAATAATTAAAGGAGAAATTAATAAAGTCAAAAGCAAGAAAATTATTTAACTAATAAACAAAACCAAGAGTTGGTTTTATAAAAAACCCAATAAAATTGATAAACCTCTAGCTAATTTGATTTTTAAAAAAAGAAAAAAGAGCATCAAATTGTTAGTATCATAAGATGAACTCACCACCAATGAGGAGGAAATTAAAATACTAACTTGGAATTATTTTGCCCAACTCTATGCCAATAAATTTGACAATCTAAGTGAAATGGATGAATATTTACAAAAATATAAATTGCCCAGGTTAAATGAAGAGGAGATTAAATACCTAAAAAACCCTATCTCAGAAAAAGAAATTCAACATGTCATTATTAAACTCCCTAAGAAAAAATCTCCAGGGCCAGATGGATTCACAAGTGTATTCTATCAAACATTTAAGGAAAAGTTGGTTCCAATTCTATATAAACTCTTTGGAAAAATGGGTGAAGATGGAATTCTGCCTAACTCTTTCTATGACACCAATATGGTGCTGATACCTAAACCAGAAAGTGTTCAAACAGAAAAAGAAAATTAAGGAATAATTAGTTCCAATTCTATATAAACTCTTTGGAAAACTAGGGGAAGACAGAACTCTGCCCAACTCTTTCTATGACAACAATATGATACTGATACCTAAACCAGGAAGAGTTAAAATAGAGAAAGAAAATTATAGACCTAGCTCCCTAATGAATATAGATGCAAAAATCTTAAATAAAATCTTAGCAAAATGATTACAAAAAGTTATCACTAGGATAATATACTATGACCAACTAGGATTTATTCCAGGAATGCAGGGTTGGTTTGATATTAGGAAAACTGATAGCATAATTAATTATACTAATAACAAACCTATCAGAAATCATATAATCATATCAATAGATGCTGAAAAAGCTTTTGACAAAGTACAATACCCATTCCTACTAAAAGCACTAGAGAGTGTAGGAATAAATGAATTATTCCTTATAATAATAAGCAGTATCTATCTGAAACCATCAACAATCATTATGTGCAACAGAGATAGGCTAGGGGTATTCCCAATAAGATTAGGGGGGAAACAAGGATGCCCATTATGCCCACTACTATTCAATATTGTATAAGAAATCTTAGCTTCAGCAATGAGAAGAAAAAGAAATTGAAAGAATTAGAATTGAGAAGTAAGAGACAAAACTCTCACTCTTTGCAGATGACAAGATGGTATACCTAGAGAATTCTAAAAATCATTGAAAAAACTACTAGAAATAATTAGAAACTTTAGTAAAGTTGCAGGATATAAAATAAACCCTCATAAATCCTCAACATTTCTATATATGAATAGCAAGGTACAGCATAAAGAGCTAGAAAGAGAAATCCCACTCACAGTAACCTCAGACAATATACAATACCTAGGAGTCTATCTGCCAAGGCAGACTCAAAAACTTTTTGAAAACAATTACACAACACTTCTCATACAAATAAAATCAGATTTAAATAACTAGGCAAACATCAACTGCTCATGGATAGGTCGAGCTAATGCAATAAAAATGACAATTCTACCAAAACTAAACTATCATTTTATTGCCCTACCCATCAAAATTCCAAAAAAATTACTTTAATGAATTAGAATAAGTTGTAAGTAAATTTGTATGAAGAAATAAAAAGTCAAGAATTTCCAGAGATTCAATGAAAAAAAGTACAAAAGAAGGTGGCTTAGCCTCACCAGATATAAAATTGTATATAAAGCATCAGTCATCAAAATTGTCTGTATTAGCTAAAAATAGAGTGGTGGATCAGTGGAATAGACTAGATCCAATAGCAGGACATGATTATAGTAATCTGCTGTTTGATAAACCCAAAGAGTCCAGCTTTTGGGATAAAAACTCTCTTTTCAATAAAAACTGTTGGGAAAATTGGAAGTTAGTATGGAAAAACTTATATTAGACCAACACCTCACACCCTATACCAAGATAAGATCCAAAGGGATACAGCATCTAGACATAAAAAAAAAACAATATTATAAGAAAACTAGAAGATCAAGGAATAGATTACCTGTCAGATCTCTGGAAAGGGAAGTAGTTTATGACCAAGGAAGAGATGGAGAACATCATTAAAAACAAACTAGATAATTTTGATTATAATAAATTTAAAAACTTTTGCACAGACAAAACCATTGTAACCAAGATCAAAAGAACTTTAGTAAATTGGGTAGCAATTTTTACAACTAGTATTTCTGACAAAGGACTCATTTCTAAAATATACAGAGAACTGAGTCAAATTTAAAAAAAAAGAAAAACAAGTCATTCCCCAATTGACAAATGGTCAAAGGATATGCAAAGGCAATTTACAAATGAAGAAATCAAAGTGATCCATAGTCATATGAAAAATTCCTCTAAATCATTACTTATTAGAGAAATGCAAATTAAAGCATCTCTGAGGTACCACCTCAAACCTTTCAGATTGGCCAATATAACCAGAAAGAACAATGATCAATGTTGGAAGGAATGTGGGAAATCTGGGACACTAATACATTGTTGGTGGAGCTGTGAACTCATCCCATCTTTCCTGGAGAGAAATTTGGAATTATGCCCAAAGGGCAACAACAAAAATATGCATACCCTTTGAACCAGCAATATCACTACTGGGTCTAAACACTGAAGAGATTATGAAAAAGGGTAAAAATATCACTTGTACAAAAACATTCATAGCAGCCCTGTTAGTGGTGGCAAAAAAACTGGAAATTAAGTAAATTTCCTTCAATTGGGGAATGGCCTTACAAACTGTGGTATATGTATGTCATGGAACACTATTCTTATATTAAAAACCAGGGAAGCCTGGAGGATTTGCATGAACTGATGCTGAGTGAGATGAACAGAACCAGAAAAACATTGTACACCCTAACAGCAACATGGGGGTGATGATCAACCTTGATGGACTTGCTCATTCCATCACTGCAACAATCAGGGACAATTTTGAGCTATCTGCCATGGAGAATACCATCTGTATCCAGAGAAAGAATTATGGAGTTTAAACATAGACCAAAGACTATTACCTTTAATTTAGAATAAAAAGTTATCTTATGTAATTTTTATCTCTTATGCTTTATTTTTCTTCCTTAAGGACATGATTTCTCTCTTATCACATTCAATTTAGATCAATGTATACCATGAAAATAATGTAAAGACTAACAGACTGCGTTCTGTGTGGGTCGGGTGAGGGAAGCAAGATTGGGGGAAAATTGTAAAACTCAAAATAAATAAAATCTTTCTAAAAAAACAAAAGAAAGAAACTTGTCAGGAGGTTTCCTCATAATATACCTCTACAATAGGTAGGACCATTATTCTAACCTCATTTTACATATAAGAGAACTGAGGCTCTGAGTGATTCAACAGCTTATTCTTTGATGTATAATTAGTCTGTGATTTAAAGAATATTCAAACCCATTCCCAAGTTTTTATCCACTGCCCCATGCTTCCCAAAAAGAAGTACTGAACTGAGAATCAGGAGACCTAAAGACTGTGGATATCAGTACCATTCTGCCATTACCCATGTATGATCATTGGTAAGCTCCTTCCCTTTCTTGGGCCTCATTTTCCTCATTTATAAAGAGGTGACCTTTAGAGTCCCTCCAAGGTCTGGTAATCTATGATTCTAGCATTCTAGATCTATGAGTTGATTGTGGAAAAATCATACAAACTGATTGCTACACCTTAAGCAGAGAGTGAGAGAAAAGGATTGATTCCTATTCTCTGACCTGAGCCATCCTCCTGGGACAGTTTTCAATTAGTGACTTCTCCACCATATCCAGGATTGACAACCTGACCATTGCAGCAATATATCTTATGCTAACCTAAATCCATCATGCTTCTGTCTATGCCTATTTCCTTTTCTTATGTCTTTAAAAAAAAGGAACAGTTAGTTGCTCTCAAGTGTATATGAATTCAGGAGGGTGTCCACTTTACATACTTACTGTGCTTCAAACAAGAATGTGCAAATCTATTGGTGAAAAGTTTATTCTTCTTTTAAATGTTCCTTGAGTATTCACTATCTAAACAAATCTTATGGTCAATTATTTTGCAAAGTGATAATACAGCCTGGATGTTCCCCTTATTTGTGCACAATGTCAAAAAAAGGAGAGGAGGGCCACTGACCTGTTGGGAGGATGACCACTGACATGCTGGGAGGATGCCCACTAGAAGAGTTGGGGAAGGACACAATTTGCAGAGGTGATCAGCACTAGTAGATACACCACAAAGGAGACCTTATACAGTTTGAAGTTTTTACTGAAGAAGAAAAATGATTCAGTAAAGCATATTGTCCCAAACTAATTTATAGAATTCTGAATTTTCAGGCACCAGGTCATTTTAAATTGAAGTAATGAATCATATAACCTGTCCATATCCTTATTAATGAGGTATTTGTGAAAGCCCTTTCATTTGCACAGAGCTTTGCCATTTGTAAACCACTTTCATGCCTATTACCTCATTTGTTTTTCACAGTGACCCTGTGAAACTGACAGAGTAGGAACTATCACTCCCATTTTGTAGAAAATAAGACCCAATGAAGTAGTGACTTACCCAAGCTAACACAGAGAAAAACTAGTGTTTTTTTACTAGGAATTTGGACTAGTAAATTTAGTGCCTAGTGTTCTTTTCTTCTCTTTCATTTTCAAGGTTCACAAGCCATCTCCTATTCCTCACTTTCCCTCAATTTACATAGCCAATTCATTGTCAAGCCTGGACTCTCTCACATTCATCTTCTTACTACTCTGAGGACCCCATTCCCAGTCCCTCATTGGTCTTCATTTGGATTATCCCAATAGACCCTTAATGGGCATCCTTACCTTAACTCTCTCCATTCTAATCCTTCCTCTATAGAGATGAAAAAGTAATATGTCTACAATCCAGGTTTAACCATATTGCTCCCCTGCTCAAAAGAGTCAAACTCCTTTGTTTTGTATTTAAAACCCCTTCAACTCTAGCTCCAATCTACCTTTCCAGACTTATTATATAGTTCTTTCCTTCTCGTACTCTCAGATCAACTCAAACTGACCTTTTTTTTCTGTTTTTCACCTATGGCACTCCCTCTCCCAAATCTCTTAGTGCCTTTGCATAGGCTACCTGTCCCTCATGACTAAAATGTCAGCCCTACTCAATTCTACATCTTAGCAACCAAGTTTCTTTCAGAGTTCAGTTCAAATGTGACCTTCTAAATAAGGTTTTCCTAATCCCTAGATGCTAGTCCTGTCCCCTACATACCCCCACCCTTCAAATACCTTGCATTTACTTTTGGATTATTTTAAATATACTTATATGTCTATATATTGTTTCCTCCAATAAAGAAGACACTGAGTGTCAGACATTTGACACTTACTAGCTGTGTGACCTTGGGCAAGTCACTTAACTCTGATTGTCTCATACCAAGGTCTATCTCCACTCATCCTGATTCATATCTGGTCACTGTACCCAGAAGGTTCTGCAAGAGAAAGTGAAACCGCCCCCTCCCCTCCTCACTAAAATCCAATTCACATGTATGTCTTAAGTCTTGGCATCACCTTCCTGATGTCATGGTCTTTGAGAATGAAGGACAAACCTCCATTAAAATGTGATAGAAAGGAATTTTATAACCTCAACCTCCAGAGAGGTGCCTAGTGTTCAGTAGGCACTCTAAAATACTCGTTGATTTATGGATGATTGACTTTCTCATATACTAAATGCCTTTAGTGGTTGGCCTAAATAAAGTCTGACCTCCCTTTCAACTCTCACACTATGATGACTCATTTCCAATCATAATTTTTAAGAACCTTCCTATGAAAATTATAAAAGTTTATTATTGTTGTTATTAATTATTGTCATTACTATGGATAAAGAAATGAATAACATTTTGTGATAGCAAGTTATTTAAGGTGTTTGAAAGCATGTTACAAACAACTCATTAATTCTCACCTCAGCCCTTAGAGGTAGGATGGTGATAGGTATAATTATCCTTTGATTGCTAAAAGAGAGTAAAGTACTTAAAGAGAATAAATTGAGCAAAACATAAGGTGAGCGACTTATCCAAAGTCACATAGCAGCTAGTCAGTGACAGAATTGATATCATTACTCTGAAATCTTTAGTCTTAAAGTTTATCTTTTCCTTACAATTAGGAATAGAGTCTTAAATTTACTAGTCCAAATTCCTAGTAAAATCATTTTATCAAATCATCAGTAAGAAAAATTCCACAATCAAATAGTTAAATTAAAGTGAAGCAAACTGAGTAGTGGTCTAAATAGGTTATAATCAAGGAATGAAAGACTAAAAATAATCACTTGCTATGTAACAAGTCCTCCTAAGTACTAGAGAAACAAATACAAAAAATAAAGATATCTGCTTGTTTCAAATCTAATGAAGAAAGACCATACATAAAGGAAAGTGGGGGCCAGAGATGGAAATGTCTAGAAAATCACAAGGATAGTGAATTGATACATGTATAGTTTCTTTAGTGCCTTGGGTTTCCAATGTCCTTCATATTTGCAATGGATTCTTTCCATCACTCATCTCCATCTGTTGAATTTCCACCTATTCAAGGACCACTTCTTTGATTATGCTTTCCCTAGCTCCTCCTTCCCAAAAAAGGCAGATAGGTGTCAGAGTTAATAGAGTCCTGGGTCTAGATTCAGGAAGACTTGAGTTCAAATCTCACCTTCAACATTTTAGCTGCGTCACTTAATCTCTATCTGCCTCATTTTTTTTCAACTTTAAAATCGGAATAATCATCACACCTATATCCCAGGGTTATTATTAAGAATCAAATGATATAATATTTGTAAAGTACTTCGAATAGTGCTTGTTTCCTTCCTTCCAAGATGAACCTATTTTTTTCCTCCTTAAAAAGAATTTATCAGAACCCTTTGTCTATACCTCTCCTCTAAATCTCCCTCCCTCTGTCCTGTATTCTAAGGTTTGGGGTTTTTTTTTGGGGGGGGGGGGTGTTGTCTCTCATTCAGTCCCTCCTATCATGGAACTTTGGGCCTTACACATAGCAAGCACTTTAAAAAAAATGTGCATTGAATTGACTTCTTCTTCTTAGAACTGTTATTGTGAAAGCTTATTGGGATCATCAAAGTATTCTGGGATGGTCTATCAGTTCACCCAAGTCAAAGAAGCAATGGCATTAAATTAGAATTTCACATCCAGCAATAATTGCCCTCCAGCTCTTACCTTCAAAAATACTTTTACCATGTACCTTGGGGTTAGAGAACGGTCCATTATTTCTTTTAACAGTCTCTAAACCCCTAGGGACTTCTTAAACTGGAGTCTTGCTTCATTGACCTGGAAAGTCTTTGAGAAATATCCAGTCCTTGAGTGTTTCTTTGTAACAAAGAAGTTTAGTCATACAATATAAAGCCATCTTGTCTAGTCCATATCTGAGAAGGAATAGCCTCTACAATATACCTGAAGTCATCTCACCTTTCCTTAAAGACTTCTAGTGAGGAGGAACTCTTCACTTCCTCAAGCAGTTGAAAATACTTTTGGCTAGTTCTAACTTCTAGGAAGTGTTCCTTCATGTCATTCAACCATGTGCCAAGTAATAGGAAAGACTCTGGACAAACATATAAAAAAACAAAATGAAATAGAACCTTCCCTCAAGGATTTTATGTTCTATGTGTTATAAAGTCTAAATTTATCCCATTAGACTTACACTCTTACATCCTGGTTGTGCCCATCCCACCTCCTGACTTAAAGGAGAAAAATCTTAAGGGAAAGGCAGACACTTTCTATTTCCACAAAGACATATGTGTCTCCTTCTAAAAGACTTCTTGATCACTTTTTGTCCTTTCAGTTCATCCAATGGCAGATACCAGATCCTGAATAGTCACAGTGTTGCTGTTTTTTATTTTTTTAAATGGAATTCCATTATCTTTGCTTTTGTAAAACATGAATCATTAATATCAGTCACTGCCAGGCCAACAAAAATAAAAGCAATCAGAAACAAACTGGGAAGAAAACAAAAAGGAGTTACACCAAAGGAGTCACTTCAGTCAGTGGAAAACTTTAAGTTATTGTGGAAAAGTAAATTTGAAATAAGAAGTAATTCTTAAAGGAAAAACACTGGCTTTAGAACAATGTTTGTCATCAACAAAGCTATTCCAGATCTTTTTTTTAATATCCCCAAATTAAGTTGACACATTAATTTAACATTAAAACAGGGATTTAATGAAGTCTGAAGAATGAATTCCTATCAGTGCTTTGAATGAGTTATCGAAATGCCATTTTATTATGTAAAACTATGTAAAATAAATTATGTTCAAGCATTGGTTCAAAAAACATTTTACCATGCTACTGATAGAAAATAATAGAAAAGATTGGGGGAGCCCCATCCCACTCTCCACATGGGAAAAATTAAAAAGCCATGGTCTTTAATTCAAAACCAGCTAATTTGACATACAGATAATTATCTGATTACTTTGCAGCCATTACTTTGCAATATGTTACAGCTGGAATTAACAAATAGAGAACAATGAATCCAAATTATATGGGGTTTGGGAAAAGAGTGAGAAAGACTAGTCAGTTTCCCTTATTTTGAAGCTAAAGTCTCCTGGCAAATATATTTTCTTTCCTTTAGGAGCTAAACAGAACTACAAACTAATTCTATCATCTTTCCTTCACTGGTTCTCTTTTTATTAGCAGAGGTTGCTCCATCATTTTTTGTTGTCATTTGAGAACAAGTTTTCAGAGACAGTGTTGTAATAACCTTAAAAACATTGGTTTCCATGAAATATTTGAGTTTCCAAATACTGATTTTCTTGCATATTTGTCTATCAACACAGGGCAAGAAGCCACATTCTTGTAGTAACAAGGATGCCTGCATTTGGATAAGCATCTATTGGAAGTCTTGCTTTGGAACTTTAAATCTCTTCTATTCAAAAGCCAGAAAAGGCTTCCCATTGTTCCAAATCCATATTCCTCAGCCAATCAAACCAAGCACTCCTTGAAAAGCTTGGAAAGAGCTCTGGGCAAGAAGTGCACATATTTAGTGATGTCATGCACATGAAGTGATTAAAGAGGTGGGTAAGAGATAAATTGGGATCTACTAGGGTAGGAGCTGTTTAATATTTCATGAGGAAAATTGACTCTCAGATCTCTGTGGATTGGTCCAATCGATAGGACTGATAGAGATTTTATTTCTTCAATTTATGTTCCAAAGACTCTATTAATAAGCTCACTAATTGTTTTCAATGAATACCAAATAGTCAGTGATTTAAAGAAGGCACATCATTCCCTGGTTCTTTCCTTTGGAGCAGAGCACAATTCCAAAGGTGGACCATGAGTTAATCTGAAGCAGTGTGATATACTGGAAAGGACAGTGAATTGAGGGTCAGGGGATTGGATTTGAATCAGACTCTATTGCCTACTAATGGTGACCCTGGACAAGACTTCTATGTTCCGAGTCTCAATATTCTCTAATAAAATGAAGAGATGGGACTATAGGGTCTCCAGGGTCTTTTATAGTTCCTGATCATATAAGGCTATGATTGTACCCTCCCAAAACCTCCCCCATATGCCTTAGCTAAGCTCTGGAATAATTCCTAGGCCATGGTAGGGGAAAGTAGAGAGACGCATTGGAGTTAGAGTTAATCCTCTATAAAGCCCTTCAGTGCCTCGAACCTCCTCTTTCTATATCTCTTATTCCACTCCCCCCAAAGTGTTTGAGTATTCATATTGTTCATGCTCCCCTTCTGGTCAAGAAGATGAGCAAGAGGAAATCATTCATAACATGGAATTAGTGACTTAATAATGTTCCCCATCAAGGATATTTGTATCTTAACAAGGATCAGAGAAAAACCTGAAAGCAAACAATCTAACAAATAAAAAAAAATTGGTAACAAATAAGATTAAATATACAACTAATAAGCAAATGTATAGAAATGGATAGAAATCTGATGGACAAGTGGAGGGATAAATAGATGGAGAGAAAGAGACAGACAGAGAGATATTCTAAGTACTTTGAAAACTTGTATTGAGCAAGAGGAAATAATAGATAATCTCCTTGGACATTATGCAGATGACTGCCTATTCAATCAATCAATCTAGGGCAGAATAATTTCTTCTGACTTCTTGTTAACATCAGAGAAATAAAAGCAAAGCAGGAAGGAAAGTGGCAGGATGGAGAGAGAAGAGAAGAAATCCAGCTTGTCTCATAGTCATCTTTTATCTAAGCCTGGTCTCAATATCTCTATCTCTAAAATAAGAGAACTTGATAGACAATTCACTTTGATAGAAAGATTGCTGAACCCGGGGTTTAATCCTGGTTCTGACATTATCTAATGGTATGACTTTGGACAAGTCACTTTCCTTCCCTTGGCATCCTTAGATTTAAAAATGGAAGTTACTTTAAAGATTATGTAATCTCACCTTTCATTTCACAGATGAGAAAAGAGATTAAGAGATTGGCCCAAAGAGTAAGCAACAAATCTGTATTATTTTAGTATAAATATAGTGCTTATCCTACTATACATATTAACTTCAACTTGGCTGTGATCTCTGAGGTCACTTTTGAATTTAGACTGCTTTATTATTTAAAAGGAAAACCCATTGCTGACCTCACAAAATTGAGCTATTGGGCCAGGATGTCTGTGGGCTGGGGTAGGATTAGAAGATGAGAAGGAAAGGGAGACTAGTTTAAAAATCTAATCATTCCTATTTGAGAATTAAAAGCATTCCCTGTCATACTAAAGCCATCCTCCTGGAAAAAATACAATATATGTATATATGTATACATATCAGTGTTTTGATCATGACATGACTTGAATTGGAGTGAGGGAATGCTGTGTGGTCACCAGCTTCATGTTCTTTTCCAGTGTCATCAGGTTACAATGGCCAGATATAGAACAGGAAGACTGAAGATGACCCAGATTAGGGGTCAAGGGGGCAGGGAAGGGAGAGAGGGTCAATCAGGATTAAGTGACTTGCTCAGGGTCACACAGCTAATAAGAGTCAGGTGTCTGAGGTCATATTTGAATTCATATCCTCCTGATTTCAGGGTCATGCTGTATTCATTGTACCTACTAGCTGCCCTTATGTATATGTATATGTATATATTCTCAGATGAGATAATCGCTGCTACTAGGGAAGATCAGAGGAACTGGGGGGTACAGTACAGAAAAGCTCATCATCCTGAGTTCAAATACAATCCACCTTCAGATGCTTTCTAGCTCTGTGGACAAGTCACTTAACCCTATTTGTCTCATTTTCCTCATCTGTAAAATGAGCTGGAGAGGAAAATGACAAAGTATTACAGGATCTTTGCCAAGAAAACCCAAAATGTAGTCACTAGGAGTCAGACATGACTGGACAACAAAAAACAAAATGTGCTTTCTCTAAATCTATGGGCTGAGAGAGGTGCCTGGAGCACTAGGTCAGTCACAAAGCCCAGATGGTCTAAGGAAGGACTCGAAAACTCAGCTTTATGAATCCAAGACCAATCCATAAAGCAGAGTTCATATGAATGCAATTCATTCAAGCTTACAAAGTGTTTTCCCTATAGCACCTCTGTAAATTGCATAGATTACTGGATGTGAAATCAGGGCATCTGGATTTAAGTACTGGCTGGGAGACTCTCAAGCTCTTTGACTCTAGATTAATCTAACTCTTTGAGCTTCATTTTCTTCACTGGTAAAATGAGAATAAGAAAAATACTTGTACTTACCTCTCAAGGAACTCATAAGAAAAGTGCTTTGAACACATAAAAAGAAAGGCTTGATTGATCTATTGATCTATTATTATTAATATTAATTATTATTAATAATAATATTATTATTATTATAATCCTAGTTTATCAAGAGGAAACTGAGACCAAAATAGGTGACCAAGGTGAGTCATACTGCCAAGAATGGTAGAACTGGAACTCAGATCCAGATCTCTGATGTCCAGTCCAGCATCTTTCCACTAGAATGACTTTTAAGTACAATAAATAATGAAATCCACTAGGGAAGTTCTTAAAGGAACTCTATAATTAATTCTGTAGAGTGGACAATTCCTTTGTAATATGAATTTTTTTTTCTAACTCCTATTTTAAAATTGTTCTGTACTGGGTTTTCTTAAAATGCAATCCACCTATATTTAATTTTTAATTTTTTTGTTATTCTGAACTTGACAAACACAAATCTACATGAATGTTCCCAGATGTAAAGAATAGGGGAAAAAAGAATTATATATATATATATATATATATATATATATATATATATATATATATATATATCCTATCTTGAATTCCAAAGAGTATTGCTTGTTACTTTAAGCAAATACTTAGAAACCCAACAGAGATGGTTGAGTGGAGGGAAGAAGTACAGTTTAATTCCTACATAGAATCCACAAAGAGGTAGAAAAGTCAACAGATTGAGTTGTGACCAGAAAATCCAAGAAAAAAAAATCAGGGAAAGTCATTTTTTCAGCCCAAGTAAGCAAAGGGAGACAGACAGAAAGATCTGAGGATTGAGCACTATTCAAAACCTTCCTACAGAATGAGAGACTGCTTATGGCTATGCATTAGGGAAAGAAAAGGACCACTTTAGTCATAGAATAGCTAGACCATGGGAAGGGAACTATTAATCTGGTGGTGATTTCTTTTTAAAGATGAGTAACTACTACAAGATAGAACTTGGTTCTTTGTTTAAGGAGTTTTGCTTTCGATTCACTCCTACAAAATGACACATTCACACCAACAAAACTATAAAAAGAGTATATTTAATAAAGTGATTATAAAACGGGTAGAAATAAATCAGTTTTACAGCAAAAGTAACCAAGAAGTTCCAATATAATAAAAAGAAGATCAAATTCTACATAAATATAGATATTAAAAGAAAACATCACCAATCAGGTGAGCTTCAACATCTGAATCAACAGCAGCTGGGGAGTCCCAGGTGTACAACCTTCAGGGTCCCACTTGGAAAGGCCCCAGGCAGAGCATCTTCTCCATTGGTGAAACTCTGTTAAACTGGGGTTTAATTAGATCTTATATAGCTTTAGAAAAAAGAGGGCTTCTTGCCAATTTTTTTGTGGCATAAAACCAAATTTTCCAGGTTGTCTGAGAAGGGAGCCACCCCTCCCCAAACCCCAAGAATTATGGTGTCTACATTCAGAAATGACTAATTCCTGAAGAAACAGGCAATGTTCATCAAGAGAGAGTCTGAGCAAGACTTGTCAAGAATGTTCAGTGGTTCTTTTAAATATTCAAGCTGTTTTAAATATGTCCATGAGATCAATCCTACTCATCTCCCCTCCATGTACATCGGGGTGAATTGGGGGTCAGTGATTCTCTGTATACTAGAGGTAAACTGAGGGTCAGTAATTCTCTGAAGCTAAACTATAAGGCCTTACCATGGAAAATCTTATATCCTATGTATTAACCATACATTTGGCCTTAAGATTAGACATGGTATAGGCTGTTCCAACTTTGGGGGTTAATTTCCTATAAATTTTCTTTATTCTGGTATATATGTATAGATTACACAAGAATAACAAAAGAAGCAGTTTAGCAAACCATAGAAGAGGATGTACTAGTATGGAAAGATACTTTTGAGCTGAAGATGATCTAAATAAAAAGTCATACCAATGATGATTAGTATTAATAGTTACAAGGTGAGAGGCCTCAAGTAGTTTACCAACAACTATGTAGGTCTGTATTTAGTGTTCATTAATAGCTCTTTCATTTTTCTCCAATAGTTGCTTTAGAGAATCAAAATCACTTAATATTTGTATAAGAGGTTCTAAAGATAGATATAGCTTTGGAAGAGGTAAAGATCTGGGTACCCAGTTAAGAGTTTGGTCAGGGGGAAAAGTAAAAAAAAAAATCATCACCCTACCAGTGGAGACATGTACACATCCACTTGGACAGGGGGAAAACATAAAAATCATTACCCTGCCAGTGGAGATATAAAATGTTGAACAGGCAGCCTTTAAAAGGGGCAGTCTGACCAATAGAGGACAGATCAGTTTGAATATTAGAGGTAATATATAAATATAAATATATATATATATTATATATATATATTATATATATATATATATATGTTGTGAGGATATAACAGAGAAAATAGACTGAGGGTATATTGTCAAATCAAGAGATTAGAGGAATAGTCCAAAAGACAGGGCTCTATCTGCCCATGTAACCATTCCACACACTTCCTGAATTACACACCAAATACAATCAGCTAAACTATGAGTTATATTCTTACCATCAATATATTATCCATTAATGTGTGGTAATGTAAAGTAATCATATAGCACAAAAGGAATAACATGCAAATTACACATGGTCAAAGGAGTATTGACCTTAAAATAAGCAATAGTGAGGGCTGCCTTCCAGAACTCCTGCGTGGGGCATGACCCCTGACTGTGCTGAGGCTGGTCAGGTGTCCCAAGGCTGCATTTACAGGCAGATGTATCTGTGCAGCCGCCTCAGAGTAGTTCCCAAATGAGAAAGTGGATGGAATGCTGGTTCACTTGAGTGTTGGTCTTGTCCAGTATGTCTGTATATTGTGCTGATAAAAAGGGCTCTCTACAATAAATCCTTCCCATGTGAGTTCTATTTTCATGAAAAAAAAAGTAATAGTGCCTATACAGGAAGTATAAGTACAATGAGGAGAGGTTACAGATGTTACAATCCAATGATGTCTAGGAAGATAGCTCCTAAAGGCATTTTCCCACAATTTGGCATCTCCTGATTGTAGTAAATTACTGAGCATTTTCCTTTTGCGACAGCATATACATGTTTTCCAGAGAACACTGAGTCCAGTTAAATAGGGCTGAGTTATTAGCATCAATATGCAAGTAAGGTAAGGTAGAAGCATTAAAAATGGCTAAAAATTGCTTTTCATATCTTAGGGTTAGTTGGTGGGGTAGGACCATGGTGGGCAACCATTGAGCATTAATTGTTAACATCTGAGCAACATCTTGTCCAGCACTGATCAGTCTGCTGGCCAGGACCTCAAGATCTACTAAATTTACTAAGCCCAAACCAGTTCCAGCCCCACCAAGTAGGGTATCATACCAAGCACATTTTCCCCTTTTGCTAGTACAAGTCTTTAGTATGGGGAAAGTGATATTATAATGCAACAAAAATTTGGGGGAACTTTGAGATACATTAACACAGCTATGGGGAACTCATAATTGAAGGAGGACTTTGTAATGGCTTTTGCCACCATAATAATTTAGCATATTCTACATACAGATATTGATTTGTAATATTGGTAGAATTAGTACACACAAGATATTTATCCTGGTCCTTGGTGAAACTGAATGACAAAGTAGTTTCATGGTAATTACCCATCTAGAACAGTTGTGGATGGCAGCATTAATGTGGTGAAATCTAGCCTTAAGGCAGCATGAGGTATTTACCCAAGAACATACAGTGATATTCATTATAGGGGTATTGCATATCAATACAGTTCACACAGGGGAAGGAGCTTGCCAGAAAGTAGCATCTACAGTAGTCCAATCAACAATGCTGCATGGTTGGTTAGGACAGGTGAAGTTATCTTGTTGTCTGTAAGATGTGTAGTTCCTCCACCACAAATGGATGCGGGTGTGATTGAATCTCAGGAGGGCTCCAGGAGTCTATGAGGCTGATACATGCAGAAGAAATCACAACAGGAGGCACCCTAATAAACACTTAATTCACGTAAAAACACTTGAATTAATGGAACGGTATACCATTTATCACTCCCTGAATAACAGATTACAACAGTATTATCTTTGCCTTCTGCAATAATTTCCGCAGCCTTAGGTGTCTCATGTAAATGTGTCTTTATCCTAACTTAGTCCACTTTAATATTACTGCAGCCAAAACTTCCACTGTGGGTGGTACTGGAGGGTGGCTCCTTGATCTGTTACCATTCTACTTTTAAACATGGTATAATTATTAATTGATACACTTTTGCTCCTTTAAAAAGCTATGAATGTATTAGGGGGGCTAAAATTGTGAAGATACACTTTGATTTCCCCTCTATAATCACTATCTAGAGCCCCACCCACCATTGTACATGTTGAATAGCAATATTTGATCTGGTGACTAATTGACCATAATGTCCTTTAGGAGGTCAATTTCTTTGCCTTTAAAATATGACCCATTAACACTCTGTGTTTGCATAGGAGAACCATAATATTAAGTTATAATATCTAATGTTTTACAGGTGTTGTTTTGAGTAGTTTTTCTGTCAGGGCAGGCTATGAGTACTACAGAATACGTGTCCACGCAGGTGCAGGCACATTGACACCTTGACAAAACAGGCAAAGGCCCAATAGAATCAATTTGCCAAATTTGGGCGAGTGGAGTGCCCCTTCCTATTTCCCCAATAATAGTGTTGGGAATTGGTCTTTCGTTAAATAATTGACATTGGGTACATTGATCATTAACTTGTCTTAACAGTGGAAGGGGAATTGATGAGCAAGGGCCCACCTGTGAGAGGCTTGGGGTCCTAGATATCCTGCTGTTACATGGAGTCATCTGGTCAAATTCAATAAATCTTCAGGTTCCTCCATTTCTTTAGGAGAAATTGCATGATAACAATCCTTGCCAACACATCTACATATGCATTGTACTCATGTTCCAGAGTGTCCATACTGCCATTGGTATTGACATGAAAGAATGAGACATTATTATGCTGGACCCAAAAATATATATGTATATATATTTCCATATTTCATGACCCCCCCAAACTTGTTTCCCATGGAAAAAATCCCAATTTTTTGCATGCCACATGGTCATCTAAGTGGTTAGGCCATTTGCTACTGCCCAGGTGTCTCTAAAAATATGACATTGTCTCTCCTCCTGTTTCATTACTTGGCATACAAACCATCAGTTCTTTCCATTGACTGTTTTCCTGTTCTTCCTAAAATATTATTTGCTACAACCTTCAAATGCCTAATTTTTCCTAAATATTTAGCAGGCCCATCCATGAATCAATTGTGTTTCTTTTGTTCAGGACTCAAGGCATCAAATTCTCGATTCCATTTGACTGATGAAACTGCCTTCTGAAGGGGAGTGGTCAGTGGAGACTGCACTGAGTTTTATTAAGACCCTTTCTCAGGCAGGGGAGAGATGACAGATTCTCTTGGTTTAGCTTTGTTCTGTATGTACTATTTCCATTTAATTATACTGGACTTCTAGGCATGTCCTATCTTATGAGAGGCCAAAGTCCCCATTTATCCAGCTCATAATAGGTATTTGGGGCCTTAACAGAATCTCATGATTTAAAGGGAGCTGTTCAGTTTCTACTAATGCTCAGTATGCAGCCAGCAATAGTTGGTGAAAAGGAGTATAGTTCTCTCCTACAGGCAGCAGTCTAATGTTAAATTTTTAAAATTTCCCCAGTCACTTTTAAGAACACATCTCAATTTAGTACAAATCTGGGTTGCGCAATCCCAGAAGAAATTCCATAACTTATTAGTTGATTCATAGCTCTCTATATTCTTTTCTACTTTACATTGATTTTAAATCAATTTTCAAAACTTCCAAAACTAATATTTTATTTATATAAAGTCAAACTTGCTCATACCTTCATTTTACATGCTTTAGTGTCCATAAATTTGATATAATTACCAAAAACACCCCAACTTTCTCTATGCCTCTTCATTTTTCTTTGCACCCCTTTCATTATTATCTTCACAGGTCCTTAAATCCATTATTCAGACTACACAACTTGCATTTTCTCTTAACATACTATTTAAGCATATTTCAGACTTTATTCCCCCATTCTTCTTCTTCTTCTTCTTCTTCTTCTTCTTCTTCTTCTTCTTCTTCTTTTATTTTAACACTGTTCTTGACCATATTCAATGACATTTAAAACCTTACTTTTACAGCTAAATAGGCATGGTTCTATATACAAGTTCTTGGGCAAGATTTATCTATGCCCCTGATTCCAATGGGTACTTGAAATTTTACAGATTGTGATTGTCCTTGTACTTTAGCAAAAATAATTTCTCATCAGGTAAATTTAGTGTCACCCCCACCCCTTGAAATGTACTATTATGTACTCCAGGAGAAAGGGAACAATCATCACTGAGTACTCCTTTTTGGGTAATTGACCTATCTTCATCATTACTTTAACTTGTTTTACCTAAATTTCTTTTCCTCCCAAGCCTATAATTTTAATGGACATTCTATTTCTAAATATACTAGGATTGCCATACATCAAAACCTCTATCAAAACAAAACAAAACAAAGAAACAAACTTTAGTAACAGTTGTATATCCATTTTTCCGATTTGTAATTAATTAACCTTATGAGAGACCAATAATTCCTCTGTCTGATGATATCCCTTACTAGGATTTGGTCCCTATCTACTATTCTCCTTTAAGAGGGGTCAAATATGGGTAAAGGAAGGGTGCCAATGGAATGGCCCTAATTTCCCTATTTCTACTTTCTTGTCCTTTCTTCTCCTTATTCATCCTGGACAAGTTAGGAGTAGGGAGTCTATCAGTCTTTTTCTTATCCACTCATGCGCATATCAGAGCAAAAAACAAATCTTTTGGGGACATTCTATTTTTTGTACTTATCTTGAGATTGACCAGCACTCCTATATTGAGATTTATTGCTATCAGTATATGTACAGTTGCCTAAGTTCTCTGATTGGGAGATTTTGTCCAAAACTTCTGCCAGAGGCTTGCCTGCTTCACTAAGTAGCAATGCCATTATCAAATTTTTGTATCCAGATGGGCCCCTCTGGATTAAGGTATTATAGCTGGCTGCTCCAACCAAAGTCAAATCATATGTATCTGTATCCCCCACCATAGTATGAACTTCCTTGTGATCAATCTTCCCTTTTTACTTCCTATATTTAAATTGTGACTTTCTAAGGCAGCTTTTTCAGCTACACTCTGATAACTGCATACCTGATCTCCTAAAATAAAGTTCTGACATTGTAGAATTTCTCCCACAGTCTTATCTCTCTGATCCCACCCCATTTTACAGACTCCTACCATTCCTTTGCCTTTTTCCATAGTTATTTGCTTCAAACATTCAGTTACTTGTGTGGGAGACCCTTGTTTCATATGGCTTCCCTATCTTCACATGGCCCCATGCCATATGCCCATTCTCTAGCAAGGGATGAATATCATAAATCTTCCCAACTCAGTATATACATATCTCTTTCTTTTCCCTACATTTTTCTTTTAAAAATGGCATTTTGTAGAGTGATCATGTTCTTGATATCAATTTTGTTTGATTAAGGAGTTTTGGTTTCAATCCACTCTTACAAAATGACACACACCAACAAAACTAAAAAGAGTATATTTAATAAAGTGTTTATAAAATGGGTAGAACTGAATCAATTTTACAGCAAAAGTAACAAAGAAGTCCCAATATAATAAAAAGAAGAGCAAAATCTACATAAATGCAAATATTAAAAGAAAACATCACCTATCGGGGGAGCTTCAATATCTGAATCAACAGTGGCTGGGGAGTCCCAGGGGTACAGTCTTCAGAGTCCTGATCAGGAAGGCCCCAGGCAGAACATCCTCTCCATGGGTGAAACTCTGTTAAACTGGGGTTTAATTAGATCTTATATAGCTTGAGAACAAAGAAGGCTTTTTGCCAATTTTTTTTGTGGAATAAAACCAAATTTTCTAGGGTGTCTGAGGAGGGATCTACCTCTCCCTGAACCCCAAGAATTATTGTGTTTACTTCCAGGAATGGCTAGTTCCTGAAGAGTTAGTCAATGTTCATCAAGTACGGCCTTGAAAGTCTGGTCAGGACTAGTCAAGGATGTTGAGTGGTTCTTTTAAATACTCAAGCTGTTTTAAATATGTCCATGAGAACAATCCTGCTCATCTCCCCTCCCTGTACATCAGGGATGAATTGGGGGTCAGTGATTCTCTGTATACCAGAGGTAAATGGAAGGTCAGTAATTCTCTGTAGCTAAACTATAAGGCCTTACCATGGAAAATCTTATATCCTATGTATTAACCATACATTCTTCTGCATTCTTGCATTTCTTTCAAGGATTATAATTAGGGACAGAATAGAGACTAGATAGGACCTGGAATCATAATTCAGTTAAATAGGGAACTCTTGATTGAGATAACTACTTTCATCCTAGTTGGTCAACACCTTCTCTGCAACTCTCTTAACTATTGTCAGAGCTGTCACAGATCTAGGTAACATAAGGACAACCTCTTTGTCCAGAGAAGGATGTGGCAGGGGGTCTAAGACTATAGACTGAGTGAGGAACAAGTACCAAAGCAAGTAGTAGCAGTAAGACCCTGACCAAGGGAGAGGAGCAGGGTCTCAGATACTGCTCGCAGACCAGCCTTAAGCCTTCAGCAGTAATAACATGGGCAAGAAACCCACACTAAAGGAGTCTTTGGTTCTGGAGGAACATGTGGGTATTTGGATTCCATAAGAATTTGAAAGGAGGATTATCAGTTTATAGCGTCTGCCTATATTGCTGCCTATGACAAAGGTACTAAATTAAAGTCAAAAAACTTAGCCACCATCTTATCAAAAACTGATGAGATTGCCCCACCTGTTTTTAAATAAACCTGGAGTCTTCACCTTCTCCCTTGTGCATGCTCCAGGAGATCTAGCTGTTTTTGCTCATTAGTATTATGAACAGGGCAGGAGAAATGATCAATGTATCAGTTAGATTCTGACCCCAACCTATCATTAGCATGAAGGGACAGGAACAATACCTTTCAAAGTGCAAAAAAGACCTTGAATTTTGAGAGAGTATGCCATTTTGTTAAGTGTGCATTTGAGAAGTGTGCCATTTGTTAAGATATCTTAATAAAAATCCAGTTTAATCACTCTGGACTAAATATTCCCCAGCCATTTATAGCAGTTCTATCACTAAAAACCCACAGAGCTTTGTGGCTTCACAAAAGTGACTGGAATCCAACAGTAGTCTACTGGTGCACAAGTCAGGAGCAACCCAAAGTTGTGTTGCTCAAATCCAAATCTATGTCAAAACACTGCAGAGTTCACTCCACTTTAATCTATATAAAAACTTTTAGTTACCCAGTCTGAGTCATCCCTAAGATTCTGGGAAAAATATGGCGCCACAAGAAAACAGAAGCGGGACCCAAGTGGACATAAAAGAGAACAACCATAAATGTGTTTAAAATTATTTTATAGATGAATGTGCTAGAAGAATTAATTGAAAAAGAAATGAGATCACTAGCAGGAAAATGGAAAAGAAATAAGCAACATAGAAGAAAGAATTTATAAAGAGAATTAAGAAGTTGGCACAAGAGGTATAAAATTTTACATACAGATCCTCGAAAATTAGAATGAACCAAACAATTCCTAGTGATTAAATGAGAAATGTTGAAACAAAGGTTTGAAAAAGAATTTAAAAATAGAAGAAAGGAGATCAGATAACTAGTCTGGAAAACATATTAAGAAGAGGCCATTTAAGAATAAATATACTGGGGCAGCTAGGTGGCGCGGTGGATAGAACACTGGACCTGGAGTCAGGAGGACCTGAGTTCAAATCCAGCCTCACACACTTAATAATTACCTAGCTGTGTGGCCTTGGGTAAGCCACTTCACCCCATTGCCTTGAAAAAACCTAAAAAAAAAAAAAAAAGAATAAGTATACCTGAAAACTATGAACAAATGAGTGTAAACAACATATTTCAAGAAATCATAAAACTTCTCATAGCTCCTAGAACCAGAGTACAAAATGAAAATTAAAAAAATTCATCATTCATCTCCTAAAAAAGAAAAAACCCAAAATAAAAATATCCAGAAATATCATAATCAAATATAAAGCTTTTTAATCAAAGAAAAAAATTTCAACTAGCCAGAAAGGAAGAATTCAAGTATCAATGACCCATAATTTGGATCACATATTAACAACCACTATTATAAAGGAGTACAGAGCTTAAAGTACAATATTCCAGAAGATAAAAGATATAGGTTTATTACTAAGAATAATTCACCAAGAAAAACTAAAAACTAATCCTACATAAGGTAAATAGACCTTTACTGATGAAAAAAAAAAAAAAAAACCAAAGTTGTCTAGGAACTTTACAATAAAAATGAAGGAGTAAAGATCAACTTCAGAAAGTAAATATGAGTGAATAATTATAAGGGATTAAATAAGGATGAATTGTTTACATTATAATATGGGGAGATGATACTTAAGATCCCTCAGAATCCTATCATCATTAAGGGTAGTAGAAGGCATGTAATGCAAAAGGGGATTAGGGAATGATTTTTTTAATTCTTTTGATGATCTATAAGAAGAAAGGAAAGGAAGGAATACACTAGAGGAAGGGAAAGGAGAGGAAGGTTAGGGGAAATGATTTCACATTATTTCAGTGCCCAAATAGGAGATTATATCAAAAAAGAAGGAACTAAGACTTAAGTCTCACTTTCAACTGAACTGGATTTTCAGATGAACTTCATAATGGGCATGGAGTCAATCAGATTTGAGTTCAAATATGATCACAGACTGACTTATTGTGTAAACTTGAGAAGTCACTTATCTTTTATTTGCCTCAGTTTCCTCATCTATAAAATAAGGTTAAGAATAGCACCAATTCTCAGGGTTGTTGTGAGGACCAAATGTGATAATAATTCTAAAGCATTTAACACAGTGACTGGCATATGGTAGGTACTACATAAATATTAGCTAAAATTAACATTGTTATTATTATAATTATTAACATGTCAAATGAAGGAAGAACATACATGGGTGTTGGATGCAAAGATACATTTAACTCAACAGGGAAAAAGAAAGAAAAGAGGAAAAAAAGGAGAAAGGGAGGATAAGAGATAAGGTAGAATCTTAGTTGTAAGCAAAATAAACTCCAGGTATGTAGGGAAGATTATGAAGTAGGATTTAAAAGGAATGAAAAAGGATGAAAACCTATGATTGGGCTCTGGGTGAAGTATAGAGATAGGGCCAGAGAAGCAGAGTAGATTACAGCTAATCTAGAGCATTGGTGGTATCATTACTTCTTTCTCACCACCTTCTTGTTCTTTATAAAGAGAGAATGGTAAATTCTAATCAGCAAGGAACACCAACAATTTCAGACTACTCATGATGAAACATGCTACTCACCTCCTGACTGAGAGGTGATAAACTCAGGATACTAACTGAGACTTTTGTTTGAACATGGAGAATGAAGGAATTTGTTTCACTAGATAAAACATATTCATTACAAGGGTTTTTTTATACTTGAAAAGAAGGTAAGAGGGAGAAAAGATGGATTTTTGCCTAGTGGAAAAAATAAATTAAAATTTCAAAAGTTAGCTTATGAACATGATTAATATAGAAATATGTTTAACATGCATATACATGCATGACCTATATTAGATTACTCACTGTCAAGGGAAAGGAAATGAGAAGGGAGGAAAGGAGAAAAATGTGGAACTCAAAACCTTATATAAAAATGAATGTTGAAACTATTTTTGCATGTAGTTGAAAAAATAAATAAATATTTTTTTTAAAAATGTTAAGTGTATAGGGGTAACTAGATGGTGCAGTGAATAGATCTCTGGTCCTAGAGTCAAGAGGATCAAAATTCAAATGTGAACAAGACCAAGAGAACAATTTATACAATAATAATATTATAAACACAATTTTGAGAACTCTGATCACTGTAATTACCACAGTACCAGAAGATTGATGAGAGAATGCCATCCATCTCTTAATGATAGACTCAAGATATAGAATGAAATGTACATTTTTACATGGTCAGTAAATGGTTTTGTTTTCTTGTATATGAATATTTTTAAGAAGAGTTCTATTTTTTAATGGAGCAGAGAAATACTTATTAAGAAAAAAGAAAATCTAGAAAAAACAAAGTACAGTATTTTAATATATGATAGAATAGAATAGAATAGAATATATGATAGAAAAATCAGCAATCTGAAGGGAGTAGGGGAAAGGCTTCTATTAACTCCTGAAAAAAAAATCTGAATATTCTTATTTTCTAATGAGAAAGTAATTAAAATGATATAAAAAAGTAATAGAAGCATTTGGGATAAATGGGTGATTCTGGGTTATTTGAATACCATTAAGCATAAGTGATGATCTAAAAGAAAGAAAGGAGAAAAAAGAAAAGCATATATAAATTCAGCATATTCATCCAAAGCTTTCCTGCTTGGGTTTTACCATCTGAAATACCTTATATTCTCTTCTGTCCATTTCTTTAAATGTTTCATTGATTCTCTTTTATTTCCTTTTTTTTGGCATTGTTATTTCTTATTATCTCCATCTCAAATATTAAATAAATAAATAAATAAATAACTTACCTTATAACAAGTTGGCACAAAATATCAGAAAATATTCCTCCCTGTTTCCCCTACCCAGACTTGGAACATTGGTTCTTATACTTTCTTTTTTTTCCCTTCCTTATTCATCCTTTTCTTTCTCAATACCCCCTTTATGGTCCATTCTCTGAACTTGAAGTATGTTTGCTTTCCCTGTTAAACTCCAGTCCCTACCCTGTTTCCATGCAGAATATAATATATTATCAGACTAAACTCTATGTCAGTATGTGTGTATATATTCAACCTCCTTTTGTCAAATTCAGAAAAGAGTGAAATTCATATACTTCTTTCTCCTCCCAATATTTTCCTCATTTATATATTTTTCTTGCATATATCACTCCCTACTGGGTTATTTTTACTATTTTCTTTTTTTTAAGACCATAAAAAGAGAACAAAGCATTTCCACTCTATTTGTATTATTTAATTCATTCTCTGAACCTTGAAAACATTAGGACTTTGAAGCAACACTTGTCTTTTCTCTGCTTATTAGAATGTAACTGCTTCACAATTTTTACCACCTTTCACTTGTTGAAATGAATATTAACTCTTGTATTTTTACTTCAGAGTTTCTATTCATAACTCATTATTTCTTCAGGGTTATTTGAAAGTTTCCTATTCTATTACAGATCTATTTTTTTTACTCCTGTAAAATTTATACTCAGTTCGACTGAACTTATTTTTGGTTGTTGTCATTTTTCTTTTACCTTTTGGAATATATTATGCCAAGACTTTCTCTTCTTTAATTTAGTTGCTGCCAAGTCTTGTGTGGTCTTGACTGTACTTGGGCGCTTTTATTGTGTAAAATCATAGTAATTTTTCCTTTGATTTAAGATTTTTAGATTTGGATTTTAGCTATGAAATTTCTAGAAATTTTCAAGTAGCTGCTTGATTTTTGTTTTCTATTTTCACTTTGCTATCTTGCTCTAATAAAGCTGAGAAATTTTCATTTATCTTTTTAAAAAATTTTATATCAAGTCTTTTTTCAGTCATAATTTTCAAAGGATCTATTATTAATTTTAATTCTCTTTGAACTATTTTTTCAATGTTGTGATTTTGATCTAATATTTCTTTTTTTATCTCATAGTATCATTGAGTTATCTTTGGTATATTTTAAATTTTATAGAGCCCAAATTTTGGGTAAAGGTTTTTATTTTCTTCTTTTCTAAGCTACATGCTCTATTTCCATTTCTTTATCTTTAGGTGATTTATTATTTTTAGGTTTTTTTCATGCTTTATTTCTCTCAGGTGGTCTGTTTTGGCCAGATCACTTATATGTTCAAAGGCTCTTCTTGTGGCGTTGTACTTGTAGTGTTATTCTTTTCTTCTGAGTTTCATTCTTGGATATCTCATTATCAATAACTTTTGTTCATAGCCAGACTCTACCCCTTTTCTTGCCACTGGCTTCCACCTCCCGATGGCAGAGGGCTAGCAGATCTCAAGGTCCTAGGTCAGAGCCTTGGAGTTAATCTATCACTTCTATAAGGTACTACTAGAGGCTGGTATGGGTACTGATGCTTTGTGGTTCCATCCTCCCTGAGTCTTCACAAGTCAAGGCACTCTTGAACTTCCTGATACTTTCCTGATAAGAGTGTTGTTGCAATGGCTTTTCTCACAAGATCCTTTTCTAGTAGTCTCAGATCATGACTGTCTTTATATGTAGACTTTATATAAAGACAGCTGGAAAGGGGGACCTTACCATTGCTTCTCTTTATTTATTTTTAGTTTTTAGTTTTTGTAAGGCAATGGGGTTAAGTGGCTTGCCCAAGGCCACACAGCTAGGTAATTATTAAGTGTCTGAGGCCGGATTTGAACTCAGGTACTCCTGACTCCAGGGCCAGTGCTCTATCCACTGTGCACCTAGCCACTCCTCTATTGTTTTTAATTATTATTCAATTTGGAACCCTTATTAGACATTGCTAGTATATATTAGGGAGAACTGAATTTCTCTACTACCCATCTTAACAGAAAGTCTGAACACAATCACTTAATATTAATGTTATTGTTGTTGCACAATTGTTGTGGTGTGGCCAACTCCATGTGGTCTATGGGGTCTTCTTGCAAAGATACTGAAATGGTTTGCCATTTCTGTCTCAAATGTGTCCTCATTTGTAAAATGAGGAACTGAGACAAACAGGGGTTAAGTGACTTGCCCAGGGTCACTTAATTAGCAAGTGTCCGAGGTCGAGTTTTAACTTAGATCTTCCTGACTCTAAGGCCAGTGCACTATCCACTGTACCTCCTAGCTGTTCCTTTTATAGTAATAGCTCTCCCCAAATAAACTTTTGTTGCTAACCTCAATTCAGTATGGAATTAAGAAAATAAAAAAGGTAAGAATAAGCTAAAGGTGATTAGAAAATATGTATATTTCTAAGACCAAAATTATGTCTTTGTGAAACTGTACAGATACCTGAGACAAGTATAGGAAAAAAGTTGAGTCCTTTTATTCATCACTTTAGCCACAAAAATGACCTTGAATTGGTAAGTGATCCACATGGTATCTGTTTACAAATTAGGAAATTCCAGGTGCCAAAAATTATTAATCTTTTTTTACTACAGCCTACAGTGTATATAATATTAACAAAAATGTTTCAATGACTGGTAAATCATCTTTAATTCCTTTGGAACTCATTGGTGTGATGTTAACCATGATGAATTCTTTTGGTATTTAAAGAACTAGATTGTCAATTAGCTTTTATGAGATACATCACAGCCATCAGTCTGGTATCAGATCTACTTTGCTGAAGAAGCCAATTATTAAAACGTATAATAATTTGCTTTTATTATAATCTATCTAAAAGCCAAGGCTAGTCTCCAAAATAATTTAAAGTTTTAAGTTGCAATCTAAGAGACCTTTTCTTCAAAATCGCTGCATAATGTAGTGTCTCTGTTCTTGGTTAATTATTTTGCAGAGTGTGAATTTCACTTTATCTTTCCTTGTGAAGAATCTGTTATACAGGTACTTTCTAACTGCAACTTTAAGGATCTAATTAGTTAAGCCATTCGAGGAGAAAGAGAGAGAACATAAGTTAAATATCCTGGAGAGCACTTCCGTGGCTCTGGAACTAGTAATTCCATGACTGACCTTGGCAGAAAAGAAAGAAAGTGATGATGGTCTGTGACTCCCACTCTGCCTATCTCTTTCTACCCACTAGGAACCTTCTTTGGAGAGGGGACTTTGCCATGGCTATAAATTTTAAATGTGTCTTCCACACTCTGTCTTTCCCTTTCTCTGCACCTTGTCCTGACAAGTTTGAGGCTACAGAACCAATCAGAGGGACAAAGAGAAGAGTTATGCATAGGACTTTTTCTTCTATCTTGACCTATGATTTCCTTAAAATGCAAGGTATTCTACACCTCTATTCTTAGAGAGTTATCTAGAAGTTTGCTGTGAAAACTTATTTTACCAATGTCATAAAGTAGTATATATCAGAAGTGGGACTTGAACACAGGGCTTCCCAACTCTGAACCTAGAGCTTTATCTTTCAAGACCTTTTCAGTGATTTGAATTCAATAAAGTTTGGTTGATTAACGCTAACATCACATCTGTATATACTTAGCCTCAGGCAGCTCTCTGACAAATAGATATGACATTGGTCACTAAGGAAAAACTAAGTAAGAGAGAGAATAAGAATGAAGGTTCAGTGCAGACAGCTTAACAATCAATCATAGAAACAACTAAGTGGTGTAGTGGAAAGAGCACCAGCCCTTGGAGTCAGGAGGACCTGAGCTCAAATTCAGCTTGATTGCCTCACATCCAGAGACATTTCCAATAATCCTGATTCATATCTAGCTACTGGATACAAATGGAGGAGAAAAGTGAGGAGGGTGACTTAGTACAGCACCTCTTCACTAAAATCCAATATCCTGTTTGCCATAGCATCACTTCCCTGTTTGTCATGGCTTTCTTCAATAACAAAGGACACACCATTATCTTCAACATTCTTAGAAAAAACAGTTTAAGCACCCATGTTCTACATGAGTTATATGTGAAATTTAGCATGTATACAAATCCTCCCAATAAACTCACACAGTAGGACTGTTCTGAAGAAGAAGAAGAGCAAAAAAGAGGAACAAGAGGAAGAAGAAGGAAGAAGAAGAAGAAGAAAAAGAAGAAGAAGAAGAAGAAGAAATATCAAAATATATCAACATCTACTGACCCTGGAAAAATGTCAAAACTGATTTACACCATCTCCATGAACAATTTGTAGTGATTGAATACCCACAGTGTCCTAGGCACAATACCAAATAAAAACTTTATCATACTTCTTCCAGTTTCAGGCACACTGGCTAAAATAACAGTGGAGAAAATAGAAAGGGTTTACCAGAGAAAACATGTAAATAAGTTCATCAGGTATGGAGGATGATGGTAAATTATTTCTTAGTCAGTTTGTTTACATCACCACAAGTCATTCTTCTGGACATTCTATAAACATCTTTAAATGGATTACACTGGAGGTATATTACAAGAGCATAATAGGTGAAAGAAACTGTAACATTCCTAGGGGAGCCCCCCAGCCTATCACTTTGGAAAGATGAACTCTTTCTCATTGACTGGCATCTTCTTTTTGTGAGATTACTTTGAGCTGGCCACAGGATATTTATTGACCAGACCTTTCATTATAAAGCAGCAAAGTACCAGTTACCTGAAATATATGCAAGTTTTTAAAGTCTACATTCAAGGTTTAAAACCTTTTTGCTTATGAAAAATGTCCTACCCAGCCTCTTCCTGTCTCATTTGGGAGATTAAATGGTAGCTATATAGTTGAACTGCAATTCGCTTGGCTCTAAAGAAGCCATTATCATTGAAATTCAAGACCCTTGATCTAAGGTGTCTCAGAGAACTATAGGATGCTATATACTATACTTTAGAGGGAATGGTACAGTGTAAAATTAGTCTTTGTAAGGAGTTACAGAATGAAGTCTTGTACCAAACAAAATATGGTAGTAATAACAACAGATCTCAATGGACTATGTGTCATTCAGAAAGTATAAAACAGGGGATACCCTAATCAAGGTAAGAGACACCAGACAATGGCAAAAATGTTTTTTCTAATTAACTAAATTTTAAATCTCCTGTTAAAACTACCAGAATCTGAGATTCTTTTTCTTTAGAGTTTTCAATCCAGGAATGCAACTGGAACAGGGATCCAAATGGCTTTACTCAATTATGACACACAGGTAACTGAAGAATACAAGTCAAAGAAATGGGTCTCAAGGGAAAAGATCAGAAGGAAACTCATGCCAGAGAAGACTAGCATTCATAATGACCAAAAGGATATGGCTCCTTCAAGCAGAGAAGTGACACAATGCTGACTCTGGAAGAGAGAAGATAATAAAGACTGTTTTGTGATTTTCAAAGCATTTTATATCTGTTATCTCATTTGATTTTCACAACCACTCTTTGAGTTAGGTATTGAAGGTATTATGCAAACTTTTTGCAAACACAAAAGTAAAGGCTCATCACACTGATGTGACTTACCCAAGATCCCACAAAGAGTAGGTGCCAATACAGTGATTCAAACTCACAAATGCAGTAATCTTTCCAGTAGTCCACAGTTGGTTGCCCTCAAAAAAGAAAGAGAAAAAAAAAGTTTTCCAAATATAATTGAAGTACCTAGAGCAGCTCAGCAAGTCTATCTCATTTATAACTAAAATATCTTTGCTTTTCCAACATCACCCTTGGATTATATGAAGGTTAAATGTATTTTTATTTATTGTAGAATCTAGAATAGCAGAGTTGGAAGGAACCTCAAAGGTCATCAGTCTGTCAATCAGCATATCATTTATTTTACAATAATTATGTCTCCTGCCCTATGTTATAAATAATGTGTTAAAAGAATGATATAAGAAGGGGTTCTACTTTTAAGGAGTTTCTAATTTCCTTGGAAAGTAGTATCAGCACACAATTAGGTCAACTGGAGAAGCATGTGGTGCTAAATCACATAGTTCTCACCCTAAGGATCATTGAAGTCAGATAAGGTACACAAGAGATCAGCAAAAACTTCCTAGAGAAAGTAAAGCTTGAACTAAGAGTTCAAGCTGGAAGGAACCCTATAAGATCCCTTTCTAACTTCCTCATTTTACAGATGAGAAAACTGAGGTTCACAGAAAGAAAGTAATTTACTCAAGGTTACACAGATACTGTCAAAACCAGGATCCAAATTCATATTATTCCAGTTTTCTTTTCCCTACAAGGAGGTTTTGCTAGTTAAGCTGATAACTTATTAATTTTCCATCTTCCTGAATGAGCAAAATAAGATCCTTTGACTAGCAGAAGGCATTGAACATAGTGAATATACATAGTAAAAGATGCTGCAGGAAAAAAATGTCTGAAATGAATTGGGGACTGAGTATAGCAAAGCAGCATCCCAGTCTGAGCTCAGTGAAAGGAAACGTGCCCTATTTGCAGGGTTGCCGTGGTTACACTGAAGGACACAGAGTGACAAGTGAATGACAAGCTAATCTTGGGCAAAATAAAATATGAACAGAGGGTAATGGCAATCCCTAAATTCACATTCCCACAGAGATATAGGGTGTTAAGGAGGAGGAAGAATCCCTTTATCCAAAATGACTTTCTTATTAAGCAAAACACCATCTGAAAATATACACCGTAGCACTGAAGGACTGAGATAAAACGAATCCTGTTTCTTTTCACTTTTCTAACTGGTACATTTTAAATATGTTCAAGAATTCCTGAGGACTATAACAATTAGAGGGAAGAAGGGGAAAATATGTTTTGTAGATCAAATACATGAAATGTCAGGGGCTCCATTTTAAAGATGCCTAGAAGACATTGATCATTAATTTGAGCTGAGAATAGAGAAGAAAAGCAAGAATACCTGCTAAAATAACATGTAGAATTTTCTGATCACCTATGCACCTTTAAAGTTCACATTTATATGAGAACAGCCAGAAATAAGATTGCATAAATGTTCCCACAAATTGTGCAAAGGTTACCCCCTCAGCTAGGAGACAGGGACTGAAGCTATATAATCATAGGAGCCCAGCTAGGAGCTAACATGGGAAATTTTAATCTCCCCAAAGAATTAGCAGCCAGCATGGAAGATAGATGAAATCTGATTGCAAAATTGATTAAGAAATTGTATAGCACAAACATATCATCAACATTGTTTACCTTAACGCTTGGCTTATCTCAGTAAATAGAGGGAGACTGAAGTAAGGTGCTGAAAAGGGCCTGTGAGCCTTGAAATGGATAATCAATGCTACTTTTTTGGGCAGGTTAAGTTTGGATTCAGCATTCTATCAGTTGGATGCTTCATCCATTTTGTTGTACATCTAGGTCCCAATTAATACAAATAATCCACATCTCTGTCCCAGTTTCACTTTTATTCTAATTCAGCACTATTTGGGTCTATAATTAATATATAGTAATTGTCTCGAGTTCAATGGAAATATACAGTGTGAATTCAAATAAGGATCACTTCAGGTAATTCATTATTCACACCAATGAGAATCATTCATGGCCTCATTCAGGTCTTTAAGAGAAACTCACAGTAAATATGAAGATCATTTAAAAGAAATAGGCTTATTTTTTAAAAAAATAAATGTTTAATTGTTTGATTATTGTTGGTTGATTTTCCCATCTTATGGAAGTTCATATATATTTTTTTGTTCTGTCATTTTTCTATTGTATCCAACTCTTTGTGGCCCTATTTGGAATTTTCATGAAAAAAAAATACTAAAGTGGTTTGCCATTATCTTGTGGAGCTCATTTAACAGATGAAATAAAAGCAAACAGGATTAAGGGACTTGCCCAGGGTCACACAGTATCTTAGTGTCACAGGCTGGATTTGAACTCAGGAAGATGAATCTTCCTGACTCCAGACTTAGAACTGCATCCATTGCACCACTTGGTTGATTTTCTCATCTTAGGAAAATTCAAATATTTTTATACTTTGGGTAAAAATATTCACTTTAAACCAGTGGGATTAAACATTTAGGATTTAGCAAAATCTATGTTTAAGATCTTCATTCATTCAACAGTCAACAATTTTTGATGATTACATTCTGTGAAATGTTTTCAAAAATTTTTGAGGTTATAACCTCTTTAATGTATTATGTTAACAAACATTTAGTCTCTACTGTGATGATATAAAGAAATCACCTAGCCCCATAGCCTGTATATAGTATTAAGTTTATTGATTTAAGCAGTTTATTCATTAAATTAAAGTCTATATAATTCAAATATGCTTGTCAGATACAAAGTCAATCTTAGCATAGGTTGCAATCAGCAAAAGATGATCTTAAACACATTTTAAGAATTATTTCTGGAAGAGAAGTGTAAACTAAAGTACAATTGATGGATTCAGGCACATCCTACTGACTTTTAGCTAATGGGAACATTAGCCCTCACATTTAGTTTTATAAGGCATTCTGCTCAAGTTCTCCTTTGAGGCACATAGAGTTAGCTTTATTATCCACATTTTACAAATGAGGAAACAGAGGCTCAAGGAGATTAAATATCTTTTTGCTATGCCTTTCATGCCTTAAATAAAGATATCTCAAGAATCATGGAAAATTAGAGCTGGAAGGGCAATAGAGAACATTAACTCCAGGGGTTCTTTACTTCTTTTGAGGAATAGACCACCAGCACCCATTTTTTTAAAATCTATTAAAGACAATGGGTCCCTTCTCAGAATAATATAATTGAAGAATAAAAATAAAATGCAAAATATTACAAGAGAAATAAATAGTATTGAAATACTATTTAAGTTCACAGACTCCAGAGCAAGACCCGTATAGTCCAACCCACTAATTTTACAAAGGAGGAAACTGAGGTTCAGGCTAAGTGACTTTCCCTGTTTCTTTCAGTATTGCTCTGGACAATCCATCTATGTAGTTTTACTAACTCTTACTCAGCAGTCTTCCATTCTTCTCTATCACCCTCAGTTGCCTCCCAAAACAATAAAGCATGCTGCATTGTTTTCTAGATCATTCTGTTTGCTTAATCACTCTCCCCGAAATCCATTTCTGGTAGTTTCTCAAGACAGCTCCTGCAACATTTGTCCCTCCCTACCATACTACCAAATCTCCAGCTTCCCACGTGTTGCTCATCCCTCCCCACCCCCTTCAATTCCCCAGCCTCCCATTGCTGCTCACCTTCATTCAGCAAGTTCTCGATCAGCCGGCCCTTTCTGAGGATCTCAGGAACATGCCAACAAATAATAGTGAGAGCCTGTGTGGAGAAAGCATTAGGAGGGAGCCATGAGTGTGAATTATTGGTGTCAGCAGGAGAGTACACTGCCCTGAAAAATGAGTGGGCTGATAACCAGAATTTCTTCTATTTTCTGACACTGCTAGAAAACTGTGAGGTGAGCTTCTTATAAATATATAATGTCAAAGGGGAATTTTGCTGTTTATGCATGGCCCTAATTTGTTTGGGGTTTTTTTTTGACTCTCTGTGAGGCTTAGAAGTGTCTGATTTCAGACACAACAGACTCCTTAAATCTGTACTACCTTCAAGCACATTCAGCCTAGGTGAATAAACTTTGTGAGATTCACATGAAATGGGGAACATACTGTTCATTGTTATCTGTGTCATTGTATCCATATTGTCCTCAAGGAAATGTAATAGGAGGAAAGAAAATAGTTGTGTTTCCAAATATCCTTGGAACCCCAAACTGGTCAAATGACCCTGGTCTCTATCCCTTCATTGAGAAAATTAATGAAATGCACCTCTGTCACTGAAGGACTGGCCTACTGAAATAATTGAAAGGAGATTTGCCCGAGAAGTACAAGGGACTGGGAAGGCAGAAGAGAGAACAAAGTTAGAAGATAAATAGTACTGGCAGCAGCAACCTTTAATGACCTCAACACAGCAATCTGGAGATGACAAGAAATTCACAGTGAAAAAGGTTGGTGATTTATAGAGCATATGTCAGGGTGGCCCAGGCCCACGGTAGGGATGTGAATCATAAGCAAAGGCAGATTATCTGTCAAGACAGGTAGCCATCTTCAAAAAACAAATGTTGTCAGAGAGTGATTGGCAGAAGGCGAGACCATCTTAGTCATTTATCCTTCCCAGCATCTGCAGGATCCATGAAATAGTCAATCATAACATCTTCATTAGATCCCTAATGAGCTTCGGGGGTCAAGTAGGTCATGAGAAAAGCAGGGCTATATGAGCCAAGGGAAAGGCACCTGTCAAATCAAGTTTTTACTACCAAAAAAATACCCTAAGCAAGGATAGAACAGATATGCTCAAGTATTTCTTCGCCACTCAGATAAAACTTCAGTATATTCCTTTGTGCAAGGTTATCTATGCATAACTTTTCCTCTCACCTACTAAATTGCAAGCTTTATGAGGAGAGGGATTTTTATTTAATTATAGTATAGGATAATATTACTATGGGGCACCTTGGTGGTACAATGAATAGAGGGTCCACCCTGATTTCTGGAAGACTCATCTTTTTGAGTTCAAATATGGCCTCATTTACTCTGTGACCCTGAGCAAGTCACTTCACCTTGTTTGCCTCAGGTTCCTCATCAGAAAAATGAGCTAGAGAAAAAAATGGCAAACCACTATAATAGTTTTGCCAAGAGACCCCCAAATGGGATCATAAAGAATTGGACATGACTCAATAACAATAGTATGGTTTAGTATAGACTTAGCTACTATTTTACACATTCTCTCTCCCCTACCAGATTGGAAATTGTAAGAGAAGGGATGTCTAGGTTATTCTGTTATGCTGCTATATTATATTTTATTATATTGTGTCATAATTATATCATTTTATATTATTCATATTAAAGTTTCTCTTCCCTACTAAATGATAAATTCTGTGTGTGCAGGGATTCTGTTCAATTCAGTTATGTTTTATGTATTTGTGTTTCTTCCTCTCTGCTTCACCACTACCCACCACTATTAGACTATAACTTCCTTGAGGGCAGAGATCATGTTTCAATTAAACTGTGTAGTTTTCCAGGCCTCACATAGCACTGTTCCTGTATATTACAGTAAGCACCATCCTTCCCTTCTACAAATCCAACAGTCCAGCCAAACCTTCTCTCTGTTTCTGTGTCTCTTTTTGTCTCTCTGTATGTCTGTATGTCTGTCTCTCTCTGACTCTGTCTCTGTGTCTCCATCTCTGTCTTTCTCTGTGTATCCCTGTCTCTTTCTCTCTCTCAGTGTTTTTCTTTCCCTCTCCTACCTCCAACACTTTGTTAAAAGATATTTTTTCCTGTTTGTTTTTTTGCCACACAATATTCCCTCTCAATCCACACATAATATTTATTTACACCTAATGTGCTTACTATCCAATCAAATCTAATTCAAATCAACCCCCAAAGCATTTATTATTATAATAATGTTATTAAGCTTAGTTATTTTCATAGGTCTCATATTTTCTTTCTAATCTGGAAGATCCATTATGACAGGGAATGTGCTTTATATAAGCCTTACATTTCCCATAGCATCCAAAATACTCTGTCCATAATATATGAACTTAATAAATTGCTGTTAAGTGATCAGGGGGAGAGAGCCATGAACTGGCATACATGAGAAGGGTTCTAGTTCTGATTGCCACTGACAGGAGACACCACTCTGGATAAGTTTCTCCCTCTTTGGGTCATGGTTTCTTCAATAAGTATTGGTTGCACTAGAATAAAATTTCTTAGCCTGAGGTTTCTGAACTTTAAAAAAAGTCCACATTTGGATAACTATCCTAGTAGAATCTGTTTCTCTTGTAATCTTATGTATTTTATTTTAAATATTTAAAAACATTAGTAAGAGAAGTTTTCATGTGCTTCACCAGACTGCCAAAAAGATCCATGACGTGAAAAGGTTAAGAACTGTGGTCTAGGTCAGGGTTGTCCAACCTTATCTTTAAAAGTTTTTATAGAAACAGTGGACAATATATTTTAATTTTCCATTTTAGTCATAGTTCCGTGGTAGTTCGACTTCATTTACTAAAGCATTTAGTAAACCCAAGGTGGGCTGCATAAAAATCACCCTGAGGTCTGCATTTTGGATAGCCCTGGCTTCGGTAATCTCAGAGGTCTCAGTCAGCTCAGAAGGTCTATGCCTCTATGATGAAATGTAGCCTCTAACCTTTGGACTGTGGACTACTAAGAGAGGAGCACTATGTCAGTAACAGAACCTCAGAGACCCAGGCCTCCTGTTATGCTGCTTTAAAAACAGTGGGGGAATCTTGAAATTGCTCTGAACCTTGGTCTTTGAGCTAGTGAAATAGGGAGTTGACTATACACATCTAACTGAAAACTGGAATGCTTACTTGAGTGTTTCTCAGTTTGGTCAATAGATTGTGTGTTTTATGTTGACAAAAAGAAAGAAAAGGGAAAAAAAACATATGGGACCTGCTCAAGTAAGTTCCTTGAAGGTAGAAGACTCTTGATTTTATCTTTTTATCCGTTAGCAAAAATCATTGTAAAGGATTAACCATTACTTTTGTGGTATGATTGATTGATAGGTTGGTTGATTAAAATGATGATCCCCATGGAAACCATTTGATTTTAAGAGGTATTCAGATATAAGCAGGTTCCCTAGAATAAGGAATTAAAGGGATTGGAGAACTTTGAATTACCTGAATAAGAAATCCCTATAAAACCTCTCAAAAACTGACCATCCTCTTTTTTTTTAAAGTTTTTTTGCCAGGCAGTGGGGTTAAGTGACTTGCCCAAGGTCACACAGCTAGGTAATTACTAAGTGTATGAGACCGGATTTGAACTCAAGTCCTCTTGACTCTAGGACTGGTGCTCTATCTACTGCGCCTCCTGGCTGCCCCTATTTATGCTCCTTCTAACTGCCCTAATAAATAAGAAAATTCATATGACCTATCAGTATCATCTTCCCTTGCAAGAATATAAGCTGTTCAACATCATTAAGTTTCTTATGGTTTGCCTTTCCTGTTTCCTGTTTAATTGAGACTCATATTTGAAGATCAAATTTCCTATTCAGTTCTGGTCTTGTCATCAGGAAAGTTTGAAAGTCTCCTATTTCAATGAATGTCTTTTTCCTTAAAAGAATATGTTCAATTTTTCTGGGTAGTTGATTCTCAGTTGTAATTCAAGCTCTTTTGCCTTTCATAATCTTATATTCTAATCCCTATGATCCCTTAATATAGAAGCTGGTAAATCTTGTCTTATCTTGACTGTGGCTCCATGATAATTGCATTGTTTCTTTCTGTCTGCCTGCATTTTTTTCCTTAATCTGTGAACTCTGAAATTTGGCTATAATATTCCTGGCAATTTTCATTTTGGGATCTCTTTAAAGAGGTGGATTGTTTCATTGTCTTTTTTATTTTCTTTTTAATTTGTTTTTTATTTTATTTTTCCAGTTGGGTTATGAAAGTTTTTCAACATTCATAGATATGCATATCCATATTTTAGATTGCATAATTTCCTTCCACTCTCCCATCCCATTCCCCTCCCCTCAGTAGTGAACACTCATGTGAATATTGTACATACATATTTGTGTTAAACATGTATACAGATTAGTCATTAGGAATTTGCTAAAATTTATTTAAGCATTTTGCATTAATTTCATTGGGGAGATTGGTCTATAATTTTAATTGTTTTGGTTCTTTCTGCTTTAGGTATCAGTATCATATTGGTTTCATAAAAGGAATTTGGAAGAATTCCTTTTACTCCTAATTTTTAAGTAGATTATGTAGAATAAGAATTAATTATTCCTTAAATGTTGGGCAGAATTCACTTGCAAATGCATCTGAACCTCGAGACCTTTTTCTTAGGGAGTTTATTGATGATTTCTTCAATTTTTTTTTCTGAAATGGGATTATTTAATTATTTTATTTCTTCTGTTAATTTGAACAGTTTGGATTTTTAAAAAATATTCACCCATTTCATTCAGGTTATCAAATTTATTGACTTTCAATTGGGCAAAACAGATCCAAATTATCTCTTTAATTTCCTCCTCATTGATGGTTAATTCATCATTTTCATTTTTTGATACTGATTGGTATTCATTTTTTAAAATCAGATTAACCAAAGGTTTATCTATTTATTGATTTTTTCATAAAACTCACTCTTAGTTTTATTTATTATATCAATGGTTTTCTTGCTTTCAATTTTATTAATCTCTCCCTTGATTTCAGAATTTCTACTTTTGATATCTAATTGGGAAACCGTAATTTGTTCTTTTTCTAGCTTTTTTAGTTGCATACCCAATCCATTGATCTCCTTTTTGTCTATTTTATTCATATAATCATTTAGTGATATAAAATTTCCCCTAAAAACTGCCTTGACTGCATCCCATAATTTTTGGTATGATGGCTCATTGTTATAAATTTCTTGGGTATAATTATTGATTATTTCTATAATTTGCTATTTGATCCACTCATTATTTAAAATTGAGTTTTTAAGTTTTCAATTTATTTTTCATTTCTCTTTCCATGATCCTTTATTATTTGCAATTTTTAGTGCATCATTATCTGAAAGTATACAATTATTATTTCTGCCTTTCTTCATTGATTATAAGGCTTTTGTGTCCTATTCAATTTTAGTATAAGTACTGGGTACTACAGAGAAAAAGGTATATTCTTTTCTATCCCCATTAAGTTTTCTCCAGAGGACCATCATATTTAAGTTTTCTAAGATTTTTATTCACTTTATTAACTTCCTTCTTGCTTATTTTGTGGTTAGCTTTATCTTCTTCTGAGAGAGGGAGGTTGAGGTCCCCCATTATTAAAGTGTTGCTGACTAGGTCTCCTTATAATTCACTCAACTTTTCCTCTAGGAATTTGGATGCTATACCACTAGGTGCATACATGTTTAATAATGGGTTTCATTACCTAAGGTGCCTTTTAAGAAGATGTAATTTGCTTCCTTATCCCTTTTAATGAAATTGATTTTTTCTTTTGCTTTATCTTAGATCAAGATTTTTTTTTACTTCAGCTTCAAAATTGTTTCTCATAAACAATATATTGTAGGATTCTGGTTTTAAATCCATAATACTATCTGTTTCTATTTTATGGGAAAGTTCATTCCATTCACATTTGCAGTTAAGGTTATTCTGTATTTCTCTCCATGCTGTCTTTCCCCATTTATATGTTTCTCTTTCCTCTTATTCCTTCTCACCAAAGTTTTACTCCCTTTCCCCTTCAACTTTTCTTTTAAAATTTAATTTTCAGTACATTTTCACTTATACTTTTACCTTCCCTTTTCCTTTTTATCAGTCCCTTCTTCCTTCCCCCCCTTCCCTTCCCTTTCTCTCCCCCACCTCCACTACTTCTCTGTAGAATAGGACATAATTTTAACTCAAGTGGAAATGTATCTTATCCCCCCCCAGCCAAATATATTGAATATAATTTATTCAACATTCAAACTGTCCCTTCTTTCCCTCTAATACAATGGATCTTTTTGCCTTTTCACCTGCATTATTTATCAATAGATGTGCTATCAGTCAATTACTATCAATCAAGTACCACCAATTAAAGCTTGAGTGATTGATTGAATGCTTGATTAGCTCAAAGTGCTATGAATGAAAGTACAATCAGATTAATTGATTGATTGATTGATAAACAGTGTAGCCACATAAGAACTAAATACCCTCCCCTCTTCAGTCTCATTAGAAATACATTTCTTAAGAGTCATAATGTTTTTTGTCCTTCGTTCTTTTTTGTTTTTTGTTTTAGTTTTTTGAAAGGCAATAGGGTTAAGTGACTTGCCCAAGGCCACACAGCTAGGTAATTATTATGTGTCTGAGGCCGGATTTGAACTCAGGTACTCCTGACTTCAGGGCCAGTGCTCTATCCACTGTACCACCTAGCTGCCTCTTGTCCTTCATTCTTGAAGAAGAATGACATGAACATCAGGGAGATGATGCCATGACAAGCACATGCTATCCATCCCAAAGACAGAGCTAACAAGCAAACTTTTTTCCTCATATTATTTATCTTGAAGTTCTCTTTCTTTGTGAAGGGGAGGGGGGCTATGTTTACTTTTACAGCATGAATATTGAAGTAATATTTTTCATGATTACACAGTTTTAACTATCACCAAGTTACTTACCTACTTTCTCAATGAGGGGAGTAGGGTGGGAGGAAGGAGAGAATTTGGAACTCAAGGTTTTAGGAGCAAATGTTGAAACTTGTTTTTGCATGTAGCTGAGGGAGGAAAATTGTAAAAATAAAATAAAATAAAAGTATTCTTTTCTTCATTGGCTTTTTGGACCTTTTCTCCATTTGACCAGTCTACTTTTCAAGATGTTATTTTCTTCAGTATTTTTTGTATCTCCTTCACTAAGCTGCTGGCTCAGTTTTCATGATTTTCTGTATCACTCTCATTTGTCTTCCCATTTTTTCTTCTACCTCCCTCACTTGATTTCCCAAATCCTTTTTGAGCTTTTCCCAGGCCTGAGAAGCTTTGGATGTAGAAATGTTAACTTTGCTATCTTCTTCTGAATATGTGTTTTGATCTTTCTGATGACCATAGTAACTATATATGGTCAGACTTTTTTCTTCTGTTGTTTGTTCATTTCCCTAGCTTATAATTTGATTTTAACGCTTTAAGATTGAGGCTCTGCTTCCAGGGTGGAAGGTGCATTATTCCAACCTTTTGGATTTTTTTTTTCAGCTGCTTTCAGAGATACATCTATGGATCTGTAAGTTTTCAATTCTTCCAGATCTTATGATCTAAGAAGAAGTTTGTATCACTCTCCTGGCTTGTGTTCTGGTCTGTGAGTGACTGCAAGCACTCCTTTCTGCCCTGGAATTATAAGGAGGGTCTCAGGGTCTCTATTTCCCCTTTGGAAGTAAACTCTGTTGTGCTTCTGCTCCATTTCATGGGAATGGAACCCAGATCTGAGTATGAGCAAAGCCTCATACTGTCCTGCCTCAGTGATAGCCAAGAGATCTCTGTAATCTCTTGATCCCCTTACTGTCCATGGGCTGAGTGCTCTAGGAGTGGCTGCCTCTGTTGATTAAATGACTGTCAGGGTCTGCTCCTGGTCTGCTGGGGGTCAGGTCTGTGCTCCTGAGGTCCACTTTCACCCTTCTGACCCTCCAAGTTGTCCTTGGCAATCTCTGGGCTGAGAGGTTTGGAAACCATCACCACTATCAGGGTTTCCTTGGATTGCTTTTCCTGGAATGCTGGGGCCATTTCCACTCTGCTCAAAACTCCTCTCTCACCCTGGAGCAATGCATTCTTCTTACTGATCTCCCAAGTTGTCATGGGCAGGAAAAGTATTTCACTAAGTCTTTTTTTTGGGGGGGTGGGGTTCTACCACTCTAAAATTTGGTTAGAGTCATTATCTAAAAGCATTTGGAGTGGTTTAGGGGAGAATTGGGGAGAGTCCCTGCCTTTATTGACCATTTTGAATCCACCTCTCTGAAGTGGTATTCTTAAAAAATCAGGTACACAGAAGAACATTGTACACCCTAACAACATGGGGTTGATGATCAATCTTTTCTTTTCTTAGGTTTTTGCAAGGCAAATAGGGTTAAGTGGCTTGCCCAAGGCTACACAGCTAGGTAATTATTATTAAGTGTCTGAGGCTGGATTTGAACTTAGGTACTACTAACTCCAGGGCTGGTGCTCTATGCACTTGCTGCACCCTTGATGATCAATCTTAATGGACTTGCACATTCCATCAGTGTAATGGTCAGGGACAATTTTGGATTATCTGAGATGAAGAATATCATCTGTATTCAGAGAAAGAATTGTGGAGTTTGAACAAAGACCAAAGACTATTACCTTTAATTCTTTTTAAAAAAAATTATCTTATTATGTAGTTTGCTATCTCTTATACCTTATTTTTCTTCCTTAAGGATATTATCTCTCTCTCTCTCATTACATTCAACTTAGATCAATGTATACTATGGAAATAATGTAAAGACTAACAGACTGCCTTCTGTGGGGGGTGGTGCAAGATTAGGGGAAAAACTGTAAAATTCAAAATAAATAAAATCTTTCTTTAAAAAATCAGGTACAAATTGAATCATTTAATATGAATTAATAGAGATGATTATTTTAAAGGATCAAGTGAAACATTTTCTAAAGAAAAAATACTTTATCTTTTTGGATTTTTATATATCAGATTTTCTTATAGACAGGATATGTGGATCCTTTCTTAGGGAACAGACTGAAAATTTAAATTCAATTAAATAATTATTTAAGTAACTATTATGTGGAGGACACTTTGCCAGATGATGGGGATACAAAGAAAAAAAATCAGCCACTGTTCTCAAGGATTCTCAACAGATTGCTGCTGAAAATAATAGGTTCCAAGGACAAACTCATCTGGGTTATGAACATTAGCAATGTTCATAATAATAGACAGTGAAACAAGGTATCAACCAATCGTGAGGTCAGTATATGAGAAAAACACAGAAGTAAAAAGTGAGTGGATAGAAGTTCTTGATGACCAAATGTCAGAACTAGAAGCTACTTTAGTGATCATTTAGACAACAGATAAAGTGTTATTTGGTAAAAAACAAAAAAACAAAAAAAACCCTTCTTTCTGGAAAATCTCTAATCTCCCACTATGCATATATACATATATATATGTGTGTGTGTATATGTGTATACATATGTATATACACACACACACACACACACACACACACACAATAAACCCAGAGACTGGGCATTACTCCCCCTCCCCACTCCAACCTTTTCACAGTCTCTCTTACTGAAGTGGCACAATTAAATTTTCTATGTCCCTGTCTCTCATTCTCTGCTTATTAGGTAGTTGTTAAAAAAAAATCATCATTTCTTTGGTCCTAACTATGCTACTTATTTGCTAACTTCCCTTATTGACAGTCTACTTTTGATGCCAGCCAGCTCTTTCTCCATATAAATTAGAATCCTGAAGGGCTCTGGGTCTTTGAACAGAGAGAGAATCATTGACCATTGCAGAGTCTCCATTTCCTCTATGTGCTGCCAGTGACTGGGCATGATGGGGACAGGTGGTGCCTATTCTCCTTCCCTTGGGAGCAGTAATAGAGTTTTATTAACTGTGTCCCCCATGTGGTTGTGTTGTTCTCCTATCCACATAAGGAAATACAAGCAAAGAGAAGGAAAATCATTTGAACCCAACTCTGCTAACTCTCAAGCTAAAGCAATGCTCTGTATTCAGACACCTAAACTAAGGAACTTGGGAAGCCAGAGTTAAGTATAAATGAAAATCTTAGGAGACAAGTATTATCATTATTCCCATTTACTACATAAGGAGAATGAGACTGAAAGAGTTTAAGAGACTCTTCTAGACTCATATAGTTAGAATCTGAGAGAGGATTAATTGGGTTTTTTAAAATTTTACCTACTTTATTCTGAACTTAATAAAACAAGCATTCCTTCTATAACATAGTAATTGTACATACAACTATAAATATTTAGGTACAACTAAATATATAATATCATGCAGCTTGTTTTTTCTTATTCCCCTCCCCTTATCTTAGAGAGGATTACCAGAAGAGACAAATGCATATATCTATGTGTATAAATAGAAGTATTCAACACGTTGCATTCAATACATAGTTCTACTAGTCAGTTTTCACTCTGAATGTCATTTTCATGTCTTTTAAAGCTAATTTGGTTATTTATAATAGTAAAAAATGATGTCAAAATTGTTTTGTTTTGGTTTTTTGCAAGGCAACAGGGTTAAGTGGCTTGCCCAAGGCCACACAGCTAGGTAATTATTAAGTTTCTGAGGCCGGATTTGAACTCAGATACTCCTGACTCCAGGGCTGGTGTTCTATCCACTGCACCACCTAGCCACCTCTCAAAATCATTTTTAACACAATATTGTTGTTACTGCATATAATATTCTCTTGGGTCTGCTAATTCTGTTCCTCATTATTTTGTGCATATTTTTCTAAGATCATCTAGTTCATCATTTCTTTTAGCACGGTGGCATTCCATCATAATCATATACCTCAACTTGATCAGTCATTCCCCAATTAATGGGTGTCACCAAAATTTCCAAATCTTTGCCAACCAAAGAGAGGTTTTTGAAATATTTTAGAACATATATGTTCTTTCCTCCCCCCCCCCCCCCCCAGCCACTTTATCATCTTGGGAAAGCAGACCTAGCAGTGGTATTGCTGGGTCAAAATGAGAACTCAGAGCTTCCTGTCTCCAAGCTCAGTGTTGTTCCTATTATACCACCAAGGTGAAGGAAGGAGCTACAAATAAACTGAAACCAAGAGACAGCCAAGCAACACAACATAACTTGGCTGAACTCTGTGTACTTCTAAGTTGGTCAGAGTTACCTTCAAGCTTTTAACATAATTATTAGAAACAATATTGATAACTTGTTTTCAGAAATGACACAAATAGAAAAATCTGAGTCTGAACAAGGGCATTCAAACACCTGTTGCCAGACTGCTGAGTGATGTCATAATTGATATTGGTGAAGTGTTGATTAAAATGACATAATTATGCTAAGTAGTTCACAAAGAAAAAAATGATGGAACACATGTGTGACATGAAGTGGTGAGTAATTTTGCTGAGATAATTTGTGCCGACCATTTTGTGTAAGCCTTCATCATGTCCAATTACTGTCTGATGAGGGTCTTGCCCTCAAGCTAATTTGACAGCGGGTAAAATTTTGATAGACAGAATAGTTTCTGAGTTTTTTGGGTTTATTCTTTTAAAAAATGCAAACTACTAGTCACCCACTTTGAATTCTCATTTTGAACAGAATTTAACTGAAATAGGAATTTTATAACTTTTAATAATGTAAAATCCATTTACTTCTTGATTGTATCAAGCATGGGAAAACAGTAGGTTGTCAACTGAACTTACTGATTTCAGTAATGTGAACTATCCACAGTTGTCAATGTGACTATCAAACTTGAATGACTTAAAACTGAGGACTTAATCCTTTAATTTATAAGTACTGTACTAAATGAGACTTTACTAGAGCCTCTCTATGATTCTTTTTAACTCTTAATTCTTTAAAATGGCTTTTTGTCTTCTCTATGTATTTTATCCTTAAGATTTAATGCTATTTTTCTCTGGTTATCCAAGGAATGGAGATGCCATAGTGTCTTACAAGTCACATTTAGTACTATCATCTCCTTTAATGGGTACTGGTGTAAAATATAGTATTATTTCTATCATCTCTTCTACCCTCAAGGCAGTTGGTAGTACAATGGATAGAGAACTGTGACTTAAAACCTAGTCTCAGACATTTACTAGCAGAGTGACCCTAGGCAAGTCATTTATCTGCCTCTATTTCCTAAAACTGCAAAATGGAGAAAATAATTACATCTATCTCACAAGAGTTTTGTGAGGATCAAATGAAATAATATTTATATGGCACTACACAGAGCTAGAACATAATAACTATTTGCAATTATTTGTTCTTTTCTCTCCCCCACCCTAACCCTCCATGAGTACCCCCCTGAAGATTTTTTCACAATTTACAAAGTGATTCAACATATATTCCTCATTTGATGTTCACAACAACTTTGTGAAGTGGGTAGGAAAAGTAATGTTATCCTTATTTTGTAAACTGAGGCCCAAAGAAGTAATGTGATTTTTTTCAGTCATGTAATTAGAGTATGTTAGAGTTGGAAGCAAAGCCCATATCTCTTGAATCCTAATTCATTGCCAGATGCACTAAATCATCCTGACATTTTAGCTGATTAAAATGTTGTTCCCAAGCTACTTTTTCTTGAACCAAATAAAAATTTACATAAGTATGTATGTATGTCTTTGTCCATTCAGATAAGCATTTTTATTTGAGCAAAGATCAAAATCATCTTTGACTTTAAGGAACTTATAACTTATTGTAAGAGACAATGGATACATAAAAAAGTTTATGTAGAATAAATATGAGCTAGTTTTAAAAGGGAGGGAACTAGAAGCTTAAATTTAAGACAAATCTTGAAAGGAATTAGGGCATTGCACAAAGAGGAGAAAGTTGGGACTGCATTCCAGACTTGGGGACAGAGAATGCAAAAGCAAGTATATGAGAGCAGCAGGCTTGTAATGAGAAACAGTAAAAGGCTAATTTGGGTAGACTATAGAATGTATGAAGGGAAATAATGAATAATCCACTGTAAAGTTAGATTGGTGCCAGGTGAAAAGACCTTTAAAAACCAGTTTAAAAACAAACAAACAAAAAGCTCATATCCTAGAAGTAAGATCAAGCTACTGGAATTAAATCAGGAGAGGAGAGAATGGATTGACCAATACTTAAGGAAAACCACTGGAAGTATGTTGAGGAATTCCCTGAATTTGTCTTTCTAATCCCCTGAACTTGCCATATTTTTCAGAAATACTGGACCCAGATCACACAGGAGGCTCTGAATATATTAAGGATGAAGTCTCCCCTCCCCACCCCAGTTGATTTATTTTCTGCATCCCAAATTAGACTCCCTGTGTATCCTTTGAGAGTCAAGTCCAGCTTGCATCAGGTTGAGAAAGTGCTTGTGTAACTGGGCTCCTTTGCAGAGAAGTTGGCCCCATCTTTAGTCTTGTGGTTCCCAAAGGAAAAGAATGCAGCTTTTGCTGCAGTGAAACTTTTGCTCCTTTCCATTGGCCTGGTTTTGTCCTTTTCCTACCTCTACTACACCTTTCTCCTCCTATGCCACTCTCTTTAGGTAGAAATTTATTTTCTTCTCCCTTTGTCCTACTATTAAAAAATGCATACTTCTGTGTGATTGTGAATTCTTTGGGCCACAAGCATGTTCATGTCTCTTGTAATAAACCTAGCTCTCACATAAGTTTCATGAAGTTGTGATTGTTGACAAACTGTATGTAGGCTGGATTGGAATAAAGTGAGATTTGAAACAGGAAAGACCAATTAAGTGGCTAGTGAAATTCTTAGGTGAAAAAGGGATAAGGGTCTGAACTATAAGGATGGCAATTTGTATAATAATGATTGCTATATGAGACAGCAGGAAGACTAAATAAAAAGAATTTTGCAGCTAGTTGAATATGTAAGGTGAAGGAATGTGAGGAATGAAAGATAACACTAAGGTTGATAACCTAGGGAGAATGAAATAGGGAAGGCAGTAAAGGAGATAATTATGAGTTCTGTTTTGGATATATTTGTGATGTCTATGAAACATCTAGTTTAACATGTCAATGGTATATAGAACTTAGAGTCATCTTTGTGATGGGGTCACTAATTGGGTTTAGAGATAGAAGTTAAGTGTACCTTTAAATATATGTATGCATATACATACACACACATATATCATGCGAATCATATTTTATCCAAAGCTAAGATTTTTAATATCTTTATCTTCCTATTTTTTCCCTCTACCTTATCTAATTTGTATATCAAATTTAAACTCTTTCAGTTTATAATGCATTTCCTTTTATGATTTTAGAGAGTTTACTGCAGGCTTCTCCTCTTATATTACACATGTAAAACATCCTTGTTTTTTGCAAGATGGTATAGGATGACCTTTCACTCAACAGAGCAGTGAATTCCAGCAGGCACCACCATTCTGCCCCAGTTAAGTGAGTTGTAAGGGCAAACAGGAAATATACCTTTTTCATTAAATAATGTGTTTTACAACATTCAACCACACTGAGTGCTCATCAGCTCCCGGAGCAATTGTAGAGGCTGGTAAAACTCTCACTTCTTGGAGTTTCCTGCCTTGTTCTTTTGCTCTATAATCTTTCTTATGTCCATCAAATAACCTGTAATCCTCTTCGTTCTTAAAAGCTGAGAGTGAATTTAGTGTTTAAAAGTGACACAGGAAAAGCTTCTGGATCCCATGAACAAAAGATTCCCCTCATGCCACTGTAGGAGCATCTGCTGAGTGTTAACTCCACTAGTTCAAACACCAACAATACAGAATGCAAACAAAAAGGGAAACAAGGAATTATCTTTTCTCCCTTCTACTAAATTTCCCTCTCAGGGCCACCTGTTTTCAAACGAACAGCAATTCTAGCTTGACCACTGTACATGGGGACTAAAAATAAATCCCAAAGTTTATTTTACTTAAGATAAATATAGTCTTTTTATAGAAAGTTATCATCTAATAACTATGCTACAGAGCTTAATAAAGGCAAATTGTTTCATTCAATTTCACTGTTTTTCTTTCTCTTGCAAAATGATGGAACAATGGACATTTTGCTACCATTACTAACTCACAATGCTCTCTCTTCTTGTTGGCTAACAATACCCATCACCTCCTTTAAGCTCCCAGAACCTACACACTTCCAAGAAAGCCTTTTTTGATTAACCATATCCCACTTTATCTCTCTTTAGCATTTGCAACTTTCCTATTTCTATATTGCTTTGAGCTTTCCAATTGTTCTCGTTATTTCATGAGAGAAAAACTGTTTTTTTCACTAGCTAGATTGTGAGTTGCTTGAAGATCAGGATAATGTTTTCTTCGTTTCTTATCTGCCTGTGGTGCCTAATATAAAGCACCACTATGCACAGTGAACACTCAATCAATACCTGTTTTGCTTTGTTTGGCTTGGTTTGATCTGGAGCTGTGATTTCATCTGTGTAGGGAATTTCAAATGTGAAAACTCAGTAATTTGTCCACATAGAGAAAACTTTAGAGAGTTGTTCTGAGCACCATGAGGTTAAGTGGTTTGTAAGCACACAGCTAGTATGTATTGGTGGCAGAACTTGATCTTAGGTTTTCTTAACATCAAGGTTAGTATTCTATGTACTTCTATATTCTATGTATACCATGCTGACTTGCCATAAGCTAACAAATAACATCAAAATACTAAAGATTTAATCTTAATTGCTATCATTAAATTTGGAAAAATTTGGAAAAAAAGAATTTCAAGCAAACTTGGTGTGTTAGCATCAACTCAGATTTGTGGGGATTTTTGTATTTCAACAAATGTACAATTAACCAGTTTTGGACAATTATTTTCCTTCCTGATATACCTAAGAATGTTTCTGGGGGCTGGCCAAGTGGCATAATAGATGCCTTGGAGTCAGGAGTACCTGAGTTCAAATCCAGCCTCAGATACTTAATAATCACCTAGCTGTGTGGCCTTGGGCAAGTCACTTAACCCCATTGCCTTGCCAAAAAAAAAAAACCCTAAAAAAAGAATGTTTCTGGGGGCAGCTGGATGGTGAAATGGGTAAAATACAGGCGCTGGAGTCAGGAGGACCTTAGTTAAAATCTAACATCAAACAATTATATAGCTGTGTGACTTTGGGTAAGTCACTTAACCCTGTTGCCTTGCCCCCCCCAAAAAGAATGTTTCTGTATAGTATGTTTGTGAGGATGCAGTTTGCTTGACTACATTTATTTCTTTTAGGAGCAGGTGAGCAAGTGGGCGTGAGATATGTAAATTAGTGGAGATTTTTAAAAATTTAAATATTAAAAACACTAGAAAAATACAGAAGATATAAACAGCATAATTATGTTACACCCTTGCCAAATTTAACTTGAAAAAAACATTATATTGGGGCGGCTAGGCGGCACAATGGATAAAGCACCAGCCCTGGAGAACCTGGGGTTCAAATCTGGTCTCAGACACTTAATAATTACCTAGCTGTGTGGCCTTGGGCAAGGCACTTAACTCCATTTGCCTTGCAAAAAAAAAAAACATGATGAGTGAAGAATTAAAAAACAAAACATTAATGTAAATTAACTTCATATATATTTTTTAGTTATTTTTATTCTGAAATGCTATCTATTGATTAAATTTATAAGAAAACTTACCATAAAAAATCTGAACTTTTGGGGTTTGGATGTTGGTACATTGAACAGTAATAGTAAAGTTTGGAAGTATGTGTGGGGGAGTGCCTTTTGGACACAATGAGTTTAAGATATTTATGAGTCACAAATTAGAGACTAAACTGTCATACCTCAGCCAAAACCAGTATTTTCTATAATAAATATATTTTCTAAATATTATTTAATTGTTATGCTGGTATATCTGTTAAATTTTTGAAACATCTAAAGTTAGGTAAATTAAAATTGCAATTTGGATGTTATTTAAAATGCCTTGAAGGAAAAGCCAATCAGTAGTTTTAAAATGTTTTTGAGGAGTTGGCTTCTATAGTCTGTGAATCATTCTATAATGCAAAGAATTTTTTTAGATTGAACCTTAATTATTTTGTGGTCTATATAAACATTTTCATATTTGGCATTGCTTGTTTGAGTATATATGTATGGCTGTCAATAAAAATGCCTTTTTTTATCCACTCTTCTAACTGTTCTCTGTGAATGTTATCTTCTAGAACCCACAAGATGTAAGGAAGAGAGAGTAAGGAAGAATGTTTAGTATTACAGGATTTTGTACTGAAGCTGTTGTTGATTGGGTCTCCATCTTGACCAGGTCTAATCTTGCTGATCAGCACCTAGAGCTGTAACCTCCTCCATTTTTCTGACATGGATTAGGTTTGCCCTTCTTTAGGCATATTGGCAGGAGCCACAAGGTAGTACAGTATAGATAAGAGTGCTAGGCCTGGAGTCAGAAAGACTTATCTTACTAAATTCAAATTTGGCCTCAGATACTTATCAGCTGTGTAACCCAGAGCAAGACACTTCCCTGTTTGCCCCAACTTCATCATCTATAAAATGAGCTGGAGAAGGAAATGGAAAACTATTTAAGTATCTTTGCCAAGAAAATCACAAAGGAGTGATGAAGAATTGATTAAACAACAATAGATTAGTATTCCACCCTACCAAGGGTGATAAGACTTTCAAGTGGCTTGAGTCTAATTCCACCCAGAATTCCTCAATTCAAGTAATCCTCCAGCTTCAGGCTCCACAGAAAAGATTACAAGAGTGGGCCACTATGCCCAGATACCATGCCAGCAGCTGGAGTTCAGTTGACTTACAATCCATTAACTTATTCTAAAATTTTGATTACTGCTTTTCAATATAATTGGTTACCTTTATAATAGTTTGTATTTTATATATTTAAGAAAATTATTATGAGAAGTCTGTAGACTTCACTATATTGTCAAAGGGATCAATGACACAAAATAGGTTAAGGCTCCTAAGAGAACAAGAAAACAAAGAAAATGTCAGGAAAGAAAGTGAAGACTTAAGAGTTGTGCAGGTTGAGCAATAATAATTCTGAGATGTTCACTTAAAGAGATTTTCAAGTGAAAGTAACTTTTTCAATTAGGTGGTCAATGTTTTGTCCTTTTAAATATGTCTGAAAAGTATTTTTCTTATGCCATGCCATTTTTTTTTAACTTTTGAAAATAATCTTAATCAGATAAGCTTGACAGAAGCCAGATGTATTCAGTCTGCTGCACTAAAATTGGCCTCAACTTAGGATAATAGCAGTGTCACAATGAAAAGGGTAGTTCATTACTGTAGGTTTTCAGTTCAATGGGCCTTATTTTTGCCATTATTAAAGAGGTATTATAAAAATACTGTTGGAAGTCCTTCAAAAATTAATTGCAACTTTGTCCTATAAATGATTTTGAGACTATGATAATATATTTTGTATTTATTTGTAGGAGCAAGTACTTGAAAAAAATCTTACTTATTTTTGAATCGGGGTTATTTCAGACAGAGCAGGAGCACTGTCTTCACATCTTCTGCATTGCAACAGTTGGGATTCTTGCAGGATCCAATAAATAACAGCTAATAGGAAGGCAGAGAAAATTGGCACAAATCCTTCCTGTCACAAAAAGGGATTTGATTTTATCCATTCACCATACTATCTCAAAGAAGCAGTTATCTCCTAGGTTCTTGGGTTTATTTGGACAGAGTTCTGTTCTCATTTTCAAGAGGGGAAATGAACATAGAAAGGATGAAAGGATAAAAAATAATGACTATCATTCTTTTTTTTTATTTGAAGATACTGGAAACAGGACATTAATGAGTCTTTTGACACTAAAATTCTTTGAAAGTTAAACTAAAGTTGGAAGAATTCATAATGAAAGTAGAAATAATTCAAAGTTCATCAATTTAAATTCCTAATATTGAGTTCATAATTAATTCTTTTTTTCCCCTTTTTCTAAAATGACAACTGAGTTTAAATCTGAAATACCTTCCTTCAACCTAAAGGCCCCAAACATGGTAAAAATGACACACAAATTATATTACTATTCTAATCCTGAAAATGTTAGGAAAGTAGGTCTAATAACACTAACCTTACAAAGACAACAATTTCACATTTATTCAAAAGCTTTATCTCAAGCAATATATAAATAAAATAGAATTAAATTAACATGAATCACTAAAATAGTGCCAGAGGAGAGAAGGGAGTCTATTTAAAAGATGTTATAAAGGTAAAAATCAATAGACCTTGGCTACATATATATATATATATATATATATATATATATATACACACACACACACACACACACACACACACACATATATGTATTGGAAACTGGGGGAGAGGAGTGAGACAGTGAAAGGTGAAAGATGACACCGAGATTGTGATTATGGATGATGGGAAGGATGTTGATACATTGAACAGTAATAGTAAAGTTTGGAAGTGTGTGTGGACACAATGAGTTTAAGATGTTTATGAGACATCAACTTCTAGATGTCCCAGTTAGAGATGTGATAATGGAGGTCAGTAGAGAGGTTAGTGTTAAATCAGTATATATAAGAATCATAATTGAATATATGGGAATTGATAACATCACCAAGTTAAATACTGGAGAGAGAAGCCCAATGAGAAACCTATGATTAATAGGAAGATCCACCAAAGAAGACTCAGGAATCAGAAAGCTAAGAACAAAGAAAGCAATATAAAAAAACCTCTAAAAAAGAATATGAAGATGGTAATTGAAAATGTCAAAAGCTGCAGTCAAGAAAGCTGAGGGTTGAGAAAAGACCATTAGATTCATCAATCGAGGGATGATTGCTAACTGCAGAATAAAGGAGGAAGTCAGATATTTATGGTACTAAAAAGATATTAAGAGGAAAGGAAGTGAAGACATTTATTGTGGACAGTCTTCTCAAGTTTAATGGGAAAAATTAGAAAATATGGGATGATAGTTATCTGAGATGGAAGGGTCAAGTATGTTTTGTTTTGTTTTTTTTTTAATGGGAGATATGGACATATTTGGAAATAGGGAGACTGAAAATAGGGTTGGGGATGATAGAGGGGGCAATTTGCTAGAGATTAAATTAAATAGCATTACTTATGCATGTAGAAGACTTGCTTGGCAAGAAGGCTGCCTCATGTGAGATGGATAGATTGTGGCAGAGGTATTAGCACCATGGGCAGCAATGAAAAATGGGGGGAAAAGTGGGAGCTCTAAGTGAATGCCTTTAATTTTTTTTTTTCTGTAAAATATAAGGCAAGATTTTCAGCTGAGAGGATAGGGAGAAAGCTAGGGGGAGGTTCAGGAGAAATGAAGTTTGGAAAAGCCATTGCAGTGAAATTGTGACAAGGCAAATGTTGTAAAAGGACTGTTGGAGTTCAGGGTTAAGGAAATCATGAGAAAGCCTCATGACTCAAGAGTTGTAAGGGACATTTAAGTTTTATTATGCAATTGAGCCATTATTGCATGGGGACTCTCTCCTTAGGGGATAAGCAGCTAGCAGAGAAAAATTCTGTGCTTATATAGGAAAACAGGGTATGATACCCCTGGGAAAGGGATGGGGTTGGTGAGGGTGTAAAATTTTAAAGGTAGCTAGATGGTGCAGTGGGTAGAACCCCAGCCCTTAAGTCAGGAGGACCTAAGTTCAAATTCTGTCTCATTTACTACATGTGACCTTACTACATGTGTCACTTAACTTTGAATGCATTGCATTCAAGGTTATCTTCAGTTATCCTGATCCATAACTGGCCAGTTAACTTCAGTCATCCTGATCCATAACTGGCCACTGGACTCAAGATGGCTCTGGAGGAGAAAGTGAGGCTGGTGACTTAGTACAGAACCCCTCAATCAAATCCAATTCACTCATGACCAGGGAAGTGTCAGGATGCTCAAAGATAATTAGCTTGTTTTCGGGTAACAATGTTATCACATTGGGTTCCAGCCTCTACCTCCCTTATCCTTATAAAATCCTCCCAACAGAAGGGCACAATGTCCTACCTTGTTGATAAACAGAGTACCTTAAGATAGTTCCAAGGTCATATAGGGAGGAAGATTTTCTAGAACTTTATTTCTCAGGATATACAAGGTCAACCTAGAAAGGCACAAAATTTAACTATTTGGTTTCTGTATTATTTCCAGGGCATCAGGATTGTCTTGCAATAGTGAATGCTCAGTTGAAGTTTTACAACATTTCTAAGTTCCTTGAAAGTGGCAACCATTTTGTCATTCTTTGTTTTCCCAGGGCCTGATACAAAGCAGGCGCTTAATAGAATGAAGAATTATATTTTATCAAAGGCATAGAGAGCCACTGGCACTATGCAAACATAAAAATGATGCAGTACCAATGATTTGGGCAGTTTGTGTAAGAATGAGTTGGAAAGACTGGATATATAAAGAGATCACATATGAGATTAAAGTGGTAGCGGCCTTAATCAGGACTATGATCTCCTCCAAAAAAGGGGAATAAATGTAATGGGGTAAAAGGAACAAGATTTGGAGATTGATTTAATATGGAGGAATGCGCAGAAGGGAGAAATTTCAAAGATCCTTGGGTTTACTGGCTGATTGGGAAGATAGTGATACCCACACTAGAAAAGGGAAAATTTGAAAGGATGAGGGGAAATGGTTGTCTTGGACAAGTGAACTTGCTATTTACAGGAAATCCAAGGTGTCTAGCAGGCAATTGACAAAGCCACATTTTTCCTGTCAAAAATATTGAAATATCACCAAATCAAATGGAAAAACCCTCCACATATATAGAGCTTTAAGACTGGATTTGCATTTTTGGTTAAAATTTACAAAATGCCTTACAACATGTAAATATTATTGGCTACATTTTATAAATGGTGAAACTAAGGCTCAGCTAGATTATGTGTTCTGATACATTTATAGTATATCAATTTTATTTCTTCTTTGGTTGTCTTAGGTCTTTTAGAATAATTAAGATCTGAATGAATTTTTCTGCCACTATTTTTTCTCCACTGACAATTATTTTGAGAACCAGAATGCTTATCCAAGACTTGAAGTGCAACACTCATTCACAGACCAAATCCCACCCTTGGGTACTAAACCAGGAACCCCAAGGTGGGTTCATCGTATTGGTGCCAAACAATGCAGACACTCAATCACTTTGGTACGTTAACAACCCAGAATTACTGACCTCAAGCAATCCACTAGCCTCAACATCAGCAGTAGGAGAAATTACAAGGATATACCAATGCAACTGGTTCTCCAATGTCAAAATTCACTGAATTGTGGAAATAGATTTCACTTATGTGGGCAATATTACCATAATCGTTTTGTTGTTTCTTTCATGCCTTTCCTAAATTGCCACTAAATCTCTAACCCATAATAAAGATTAAAGACGTCTGATGTATTACATAAACATCAGCTTTCAAATTCTTTTCAGAATACAGTCTTTGCAGTTCTAGCCCTTGGTTCTGCTACTAATTCATAGGATGACCCTACATAAATTATTGCTCTCTGGACCTCAGTTTGCTTTTCTATAAAATGAGATCTTCAGATTAAATAAATTTTGAATATTTCTTAGTTCTAACATTCAATATGTAGGTAAATATATAGAGGCAAAGAACAGGTGAAAAAGTAATATTTTAAAAGCACAAAGTAATACACCCCTCTCTTTTCCCATCTGCAATTAATTTAAAAGAATTGTCAAAGAAAAAAAATCTTACAAGTAGATGATAGAACTATGTTTAATAGTGGCTTTATTAAAAGCAAACACTTGAAAGTAATCAGTATTTAATTCAGATTAATGTGTTTCAATACATTATCAGAAATACTTAAATCTCTCACATGAAGTATATTAGAATATCTCTCAACAACTCTTTTGAATTTACATGAAACACATTTATAGGGAATTTGTGACTTGAGTCCAGTTCATTAACCAACAATAACTAGATCATCACTGGTGAATTCATAAGCTGGAACCTCAAGGTTGAGTGGTGCAGGCCCTTTTCTGATTCTACCAGATGCGTCATAATGTGACCCATGACAAGGACAGTAATAACCACCAAAATCACCTGCATTTGCAATGGGCACACAACCAAGATGGGTGCAGACACCTATAAGTATGACCCATTCTGGCTTCTTTACGCGGTCTAAATCGTGTTGTGGGTCTCTCAACTGTGACAATTCCACTGCAGCTTCTTGTTCTATTTCTTTCTGGGTTCTATGGCGAACAAATAGAGGTTTTCCTCTCCACTTCAAAGCTATGTTCTTGCCTTCAGGAATATCTGACAGCTTGATTTCAATTTTCGACATAGCCAACACATCAGCAGAAGCACTCATGCTGGAAACAAACTGGGAGACCACATTCTTAGCAGCATATGCAACACCAACAGTCGTCGTTGCAGTTATCAAATAGGAGAAGCCTTTCCTACTTTCACTGCTATCTTTTGAAGATTTTGTGCTATCTAACACATCTGCTCGACGATAAGCAGAGAAGTCAGGAACTCTGATGTCTGTATGGGAATAACGAACAGAAGCAGGAGCTGCAAAACAAATAGAAGGTTATGAGAACAAAATCAGATAAATTCCTTAAAAGGTAAGGGTGTGTGTGTTTGTGTGTATATGTACATATGAATGCACATATTAAATAAACATACATGCCTGCCAAATCTTTAAAATTCAAAAACATTCAGGCAAAGATAAAACATTTTGAAAATGACAAAATGTTACTATAAAAAATAGTCAAAGTAGGAGTACAGCCAGCAAATGAAATAGTATAAATTGGATGATGTCTATTTACGTATTGGTATGAACATTCAAGTTATTTGTCAACTGATCTCCTGGATGGATATTGATGATTTAGATTCATTAATATCTCCAGAAAAATAAGTACATGAAGTTAAACAGTCCTGTTAAATGAAAATAGCTGAGATTCTAAAAATTCAGTTTGCTAGTCACTAGAATCTACCCTTCAATATGGAACCCATCTCTAGTTTTATAATGCAAATTGTGAAATCTATATTTTCATCAATCTATGGCTTTCCTGAACTCCAAGCATACCAGGATAGTTACTACTGTAACAAAGGTTCATATTTTAAACATCAATACTCTTCCAATGATGTGTGGTGGCAAGTTTTGAAAACACCCTGTAATCTCTTAAGATATGCAATCGGAGATCATCCGAGGGGCAAATATGAGGCTCCACGTGGACATCAGCAGGCTGTATCATTTTATAAACTAGGAATTAATTCTAAGAAGCAATGTAAGGAATATCAAAAAAATTTAAATGAAATATGCACCAATATCCAAGAATGAGAAATAAATGTGTAAACCAAGAAAAATGACATGAAAACTCCTAAGAATTATGTGTGCGCCCCCCCCCCCCAAGAATGTAAGGGCAGCAACATACAAAATGTGCACAGGGAGAGCAGGCATATAAACAAGACTGCAGAGCCATCAATGTATTTCAAGATAGAAAGCCATCAATGTATTTTAAGATAGAAATCAGTGCTGCTTTAACTGTAAATATAATAAATGATGAGGGAAACAAGTACAGCTTTATCAATGAGAGTACAAAGTAAGAAAACTCTGGTAACATAATAGGTGATTACCATTGTGTACATACTGTTTTAGGAGCTAGGAAATTACTAAAAGGAAAGAATGTTACAAAAAAAATTTTAATTAAAAAAATTCTATGAAACAAGTTTTAAGAAAAAGTGAAGCTCTGAGCAGTTCTCTACAATAAATATAAAAATTCTACAGTCTTTTCAGTAGTTTTCATTTACAGAAAAGATTGTTTCCAAAAAAGGTTACTGAGGGGTTTTTTTAGGATTTTTTTTTGCAAGGCAAATGGGGTTAAGTGGCTTGCCCAAGGCCATACAGCTAGGTAATTATTAAGTGTCTGAGGTTGGATTTGAACCCAGGTGGTACTCCTGACTCCAGGGCCAGTACTTTATCCACTGCACCACCTAGCCATCCCTAAGGCTATTGAATTTTTAAAAAGTTTCAAATCAGAGGGAATTAGGTTCAAATTCTGGTTATGAAACTTTATATGACCTTGAACATGTCACTGGATCTCTCTGGGCCTGACAGGTAACAGGAGGGGGTTCTATGATTCCTTCCAACTCTAAAATCTATGCCATTTTTCCTACTCATAAAATTTATTTTCCTTTCCATCACAAAGAAAATTTCTAAGCCAGAATTCACAACACTCACAAGTCATCAAAAATTACTTCATAGTATAGATTTCAACTACTTTCCCTCTAGTTCCCAAGAATAATAACTATATACAAAAATAAAAGTTACCTGTAAAGGAAGACTAGTAAAATTAATGACATATACCTAAAATATCTCTGCTTTTTTCCAATAAGCATGTGGGCAAATTACCAAATAAGAAAAATCAACCTAAAATGATTCTCAGTCAGAATTTCTGTGAGGTCAGTTATATGATTATTAATTATACGATCTTGTAAAAAAATGGCTACTAAACTGAGTCAAGATGTTTACTATCACTTAGATAAGAAGGCAAGATGGAAATGGGGGGTGGGGGGGAAGAAAGCCAATTTCCCCAGTCCCTTTGACTACAAAGGCTTTGATCTTAGACAAGTCACTTAACTTATTAGAGGCCTAGCCAGTTCTCAAGGACTACAATTCATAGAGGAACAACCAATGTGCACTAATAGTAGGAGTTTTCTTGGCACTAATTTTTCATTGGAGGTTATTCAGGCCAGTGTAATAATAGGTCCGGATCAAAAGGGGAAAAAAATACACTTAAATAATTTATTTCTTCTAATAGAAAACAAGAATAAATAAAATTCATATAGTAAACAAAAAAAATCAGCACTTTGAAATGGACATTTCTGGAATAAAATCACTTTAATCAACTGATCTTACTCATACAATAACAGCTAAAGAAAACGGAGTGAAATCTGGCATGAATTAGACACAGACCAATGTCTCATCCTATTTATCAAAATAAATTCCAAATGGATACTCTCTCACTCTCTCTCTCTCTCTCTCTCTCTCTCTATATATATATATATATTTGTATATATGTATTTAAAGGCAACATGACAATCAAATCAGAAGAGCAAAGATGAAATTACTTTTTCAATGGCAAAGGAACAAAGAGGAGACATTTTTTATTATATAAAATTAAAACTTATACATAAACAAAAACTGATGTAGTTAAAAATCTGTTTTATAGGTTAAGAAAAAAAAAATATTGGGCGGCTAGGTGGTGCCGTGTATAAAGCGGCGGCCCTGGAGTCAGGAGTACCTGAGTTCAAATCCGGGCTCAGACACTTAATAATTACCTAGCTGTGTGGCCTTGGGCAAGCCACTTAACCCCATTTGCCTTGCAAAATCCCCCCCCCCCAATCACACTGTAAGATTCTCATATCCAAGATAAAAAAATCTGAATCAAATTTTAAGAACACATGGGGGGGGCAGCTAGATGGCATAGTGGATAAAGCACCGGCCCTGAAGTCAGGAGTACCTGGGTTCAAATCCAGTCTCAGACACTTAATAATTACCTAGCTGTGTGGCCTTGGGCAAGCCACTTAACCCTGCTTGCCTTGCAAAAACCTAAAAAAAAAAAAAAAAAACCCACACATTGGGGATCCAACAGCTACAACATAGATATGAACCAGTAGCTTTCAAATCCAAGTTTTTATCATCATATTTAAAAGAATGCTAAAATCACTCATATTCATCATACTATTGAAGATAATAAAAAGAGAAGAATGATAAATGTTGGAGTGGTAGTGGGAAAACAGTACACTAATGTACTCCTGCTGTAGCTGTGACCTGATTTGGCCATTCAGCAAAGCAATATAAAACTAAGCCCAGACTATTAACAACTATTCCAGGCCTAGTCTTGCACTTTGAAGAAATCAGAGGGAAAGGATCCATAGATAAAAATAACTTTAACAATTTTTTATATTGGCAGAAACAAAACAAAAAACTGTGAATGGAGAGTGTTCATCTGTTGGGAAATAGATAATTTACAATATGTGAATGAAATATGCTACAGGAAATGGAAGGACAGTTTCAGAAGAAACCAGGAAGACCTCTATGAATAAATGTATGGTGAAGTAAGCAGAACTATCATAAAAATTGTATTGCTAAAAAACAATTCTGAAACACTTTAGAACTAAAAGTTCTGGACCTGGAGTCAGGAAGACCTGAGTTCAAATGAGGCCTCAGTCCTTTATTAGCGACTGGTCTGATCCTGGACAAACTGTGTGTCTATTTCCTGTAAAATGAGCTCGAGAAGGATAAGGCAAAACTACTCCCAACATCTTTACCAAGAAAACTCCAAAAGAACTATGTAAAGTCAGACAATAAACCATGACTTCAGAAGATTTAAGATGGAAGTACATTAGTCAATTCTTGTCAGAATGATGAACATGACATCTTTTTTGAACATGGTTAATGTGGGCCTTTTTTTTCCTTGACTATTATGAGTTTCTTTTCCTTTTTTTAATTGTCTAGGGAAAAAAAATTTTTAAGGTGCTTAAAAGATTTTTCTTATTTGAATTTAAAGAAACTTCCAAAATAAACTTAAAACTCAAGATACAATTGCTTTATTTTAGCATAGCAAGGTATATTTTCTTGCAGAATACAAGAAGTCTGGAAAATCTGGTAAAATTTCTGCCTCAAAATTCAAGCTCTTAAATTATTTTAACTACATGTTTTGAGTCTGACTTAAAGGTGGCAAAGGCTATCATTCTTAGGTTCAGTTTCAACTTAAGACAAAACAATATACTATGGAAAGGCCACTGGGATGCATTAGTACTTCTTCAATTTGAAGTACTTCTTCAAATTATTCAAAAATAATTTGCCCTATTATTAAAGAGCAAATTAGTTTCATGGGTACTTAGTACTAGGAGTAGACTACTGAAATTGCTTGTTTTCCCCCAAATCAAAATTTTCACCACTGTCAGGACATTAACTCTTCATTCCACATTCTATCAGATTGTTTTCCAAATGAATTGGGGCAGCTAGGTGGCGCAGTGAATAGAGCATTGGTCCTGGAGTCAGGAGGACCTGAGTTCAAGTGTTCCAACTAAATTATATGATGGAAAGAACATTAGAATTGGGATGATTCCTGGATCTATCCCTTTTACAAGGTGTGAACCATAGAAAAAAGTCACAATTTCTGGCCCTGATTACTCTTATGTAAAATGGAGATAACAATGCTTGACCCATAGGGCCATTATGATCAGAATATGCTAATATAGTACTATATTAATTGTAAAATGGTGTATGAAAGTCACCTACATCTACAATACCAGAAAGGGGGTGGCTAGGTGGCACAGTGGATAGAGCACCAGCCCTGGAGTCAGGAAGACCTGAGTTCAAATTCAACCTTGGACACTTAGTAATTACCTAGCTGTGTGGCTCTGGGCAAGCCACTTAACCCCATTGCCTTGAAAAAAAAATACCAGAGAAAGTAGTCATGATGACGTTTTAAATGTATTAAGTATATTCACAACATGATTAATATGGAAATATGTTTTAACGTAGTTATACATGTATAACCTATATCAGATTTCTCATGGAGGGAGAAAAACATGGAACTCATAATCTTACAAAAACAATGTTTTAAACTGTTTTTGCATGTAGTTGAAATAATAAATTTGAATTATAAAAAGTATTAAGTATAATGCAAGTTGGAGGTTTCAATAATAGAGGATATTGACTAGTATTATTTTTCTCTAACTTGTAAAAGCAACTCTATCTTCTATCCTTTCTTCACATTTGGGGGAAACATCAATTTGGTGTGAAGAAATATTTTTTTATGTATCAAGATATCATATAACCTTGAACAAGTTAAGTAATTTGACTTTATGGACTTCAGTTACTCTGTCATAAAAAGAAGGTCCATTCTGAGTTTAAAAGTCTTGAGGGGGCAAATGTCCACGGGCTCCAATACTAACATGCTACAAATATGTACCTGCCAAAGGGCAACAACACTCTCTCCCATCCATGAGATATCTAAAGGAGAATTCGGGCTGAACAAGATTCTCTGTAATGCCCCATCCAGAGCTAAAATATATTAGGGACTTGATACATCACCTTGGTAAAGAAGTCACTTCGCTAAACCCAACTACTTCAGGGAGCTGTTAACAAACTCAAAATATGGAACAGTGGATTTAAAATTGGAGGAACCGTTCTCCAAAAGTTCTACTCCACTGAAGGAGCTTGGTCGGCGCTGTGTAGGGGGGAAAAGCACTGACTCAAAAGACCTGGGTTCAAAATTTCCAAGTATGACCTTGAGCAAATCACTTCACCTCCCTGGGCCTCGGTTTTCCCCCACTATTATTAAAGGGCCATATCAGATTACACCATAGCTGAAGTCTCTTCCCAAGCTGTAGATCTATAATCCCGGGATGTCACTTCACCTTTGGGGGGCTTCAGTTTCCCAACCTGGAAATAAAGAGTATTTAGCAGCCTCACTCGCTAAAGGTCTGTGGGGGTCCGGGAGATGACGTACGCACGGTGTTTGCTTGTCTTTTTAAAACTTTAAAAATCTGAGAGTAAGCTGTTATGATTATTATTCCCTGCCCGCAAACAAGGGGCACGTCACCCCAAAAGTTTCGGAGTGGGAGGCGAGGTCACTCTCCCCCAAAGCAGTGAGGTGGGAAGGGCTCCGGGGCAGCGCGGGCCCGCTCTCTGCCTCCTTCCCCACCCCCCAGGGCCCTCAGGCTTCCATTCGCCCGGGCGGCCCAACAACGCCGGAAATGGGGGTCCCGGGTGCCGGAAACGGCCCGCTGGCCCCCTCCCTCGGCCCTCAGGGGGTGTCGGGGAATCCGGGTCCCGCGGGGAGCCCTTCCAGCCCCGCGGCTCTCCTCTTCCTCCCCGCCCGCCACTCACAGAAGAGGCCGACTTTGGCGACGAGCTGCCGGCGGGCGGCCTGCCCGCTCAGGGACTCCTTGCACAAGATGGGCCGCTTCGCATCCAGCACGGGAGGCTCCGCGGCCGGCACCACCGAGGCCTGCACCAACGGCCGCAGGGGACCCGCCACTGCCCGCGACGTGGCTGACAGCACAGGGGCGAAAGGGCCCGAGCGAGCGGCAACCGACAACATGGCGACGGCTCCTTTCACCCCGCGAGCCGGTCACCGGGACGACCTTTCCCGAGCTGCGCAGGCGCCGGCGAGCGGGGGCGCGCGTGACGTCATTACGCCAGCCCCGGCGCGCAGCCCGCGAGGGTCAGCTATAGAAGGCACTGCGCAGGCGCGGCTGTCGGGGATTAAAATCGCTTCTTGGGAGGCTGAATGCAACCACTTACACCATGTGTTAACACTTGTATTAACACTTATTGTTCATCCAACACCTTTAGGACAATTACAGCGAAATCTTAGAAGTTAGCCTCAATCATTATGTCGGTGGAACTCTGCCGTTTTCAGATGACACCGGTGCCGCATATCCTAAAGCAGAGTTCTGGTAGTATGAATGAAATATTGGGGTTTTTTATTTTTCTATTACTAAAAATACTTCACTGCTACTAGGGCCTTGGGGAGAGCTAAGGAGGGCAAATGTAACGATAACTGTGGCACACACACGGAACGATGTAATATATTTCTGGGATTTCAGGGACCATTGAATGTGAACTTTAATGTACAATTAATTATATCTTACAAAAATTTCTAAAACTATATCAATAATGTGATCGAGTCTATCAAAAGTCCTATGAATCTACGTCCCTTTTTAGCTGCTTCAGCGTAAAGGTTAAAGGTCACCGTGTGACCTTGAACAAGTTACTGACCCTTTGATATTCGGTTTTATTTTCTGTAAAGTTGAGGATGAACCAGATTCTCAAAAAATAATTTTTTTTCTCCAGAATATAATCCAAACTTGACAAATACCAACAAATATGAATGACATGCTGACAAAGAACATAAGAACATAAAAGAAAGATTGCATATAAAATAGGAAACCATTTTTAACTTGTTTTCCTCTTAAAAATATATAACAAATTCAACACCATAGTTTCAAAGCTATGTTTTATCTATGTCTCTTCTAACTACATCCTTTTGGTCTTTTTGTACCTTCTTTTACATATTTTTTATTTTTGTTTTTTTGCAAGGCAGTGGGATTAAGTGGCTTGCCCAAGGTCACACAGCTAGGTAATTATTAAGTGTCTGAGGCCAAATTTGAACTCAGGTACTCCTGACTCTATCCGCTGCGCCACCTAAAGGCCCCTTTAAAATATTTTATTAATGCTTCTTTTCCTCCTTTTTTGGGGGTGGATGTCTAAACCCCCATTTCCTCCTCAGTTTTTTCATCCCCAATTGAAAAGAAAAAAAAAGCCTACTTATAACCAATATAGTCAAGCAAAACAAATCCACATAATGGATGTGTCTGGTATTTCTCATTCTATCACCTGTCAAGAAATGCAAAGCATGCTTCCACATAAGTTTTGTTAAATCCATTAGTCATTGCATTGGTCAGAATTCTAAAATTTTTCAAAAATTGTTTTTCCTTAAGATGTTCTTGTTATTGTATGAATTGTTCTAGTTCTGTTCACTTCACTCTATCAATTCACATAAATCTTAGCTTACTCTGAAATTCATCTCTGCCGATATTTCATATATTGCACAATGATACTCCATTACATCTAAATACTATATGATTTTTAGTCACTCCTCAACTGATGGGCATGAGCTTTATTTCCAGTTCATTGTTAACTACAAAAACAAAAACAAAAGCCTGCTCTGCATATTTTTGTGCACATGGCTCTTTTTACCCTTTTTGATCTTTTTTAATTACAATGGTGTCAAGTGTATATACAATTTTGAGGCACAGATCCAAATTACATTCCAGAATGACTGAACACAGCTCCATCCATAGTGTGACTGTCATCCCATGTTCCTTCTAACAATTGTCATTCATCTTTTTAGTTGTCTTTGTTAATATGGTGGGCATGAGGTAGAACATTAGAATTACTATCATGTAATTTTTTTCTTATTTTGAATGATTTGGAGCATTTTTTCATCTCAGTAATTTTTGAAGGCTATCTCTCATATCCTTTGACCATTGAACTATTTGGAAAATAATTCTGGTTTTTGTATTAGTTAGCTAATGGATAAATAACATAAATGCAAACCTAGAAAATAATTATGCAATATGTGTCATTTTATGTTTATTAATATAAATATTTATGTATGTCTATATATCATACTACTCCATAATTTTGCCAAGAAAACGCTATGAATAACTGTGGTCCATGAGGTCACAAAGAATCAGACAGGACTGATTAGCAAAAGAAATTGTGTGTGTGTGTGTGTGTGTGTGTGTGTGTGTGTGTGTGTGTGTGTGTGTGTGTAAACCCTCACTTGATCTGTCCATTCTCACTACCTATCACTTAGCTCTTTTCTCTTTTCTTTAGTCTGGCTTCTGAACTAATTTTTCAGAAGTTTTCTGAAACTACTCTTTCTAAAGTTACCAATGATTTCAATTACCAAATCCAAGGATCGTTCTCCATCCTCACCTTCTTGACTTCTCTGCAACCTTTAATGTTGTCAATTACCCCTTCCTTCTTGATATTCTTTCTATGTTTCTGTGACACTCTATCTTAATTCTCCTCTATCTCCTTTGCTGGAATTGTCATCCAAGTGTCTCACTCTACCTATGGATGTCTCCCCCCCTTTCTCTTCTCACCCTATACTGTTTTACTAAGTGAACGTCATGATTCAACAATCATATAGTCATCTCTATGCTGATAATTTTATGATCTGCTTATTTAACTCTGATCTCTTTGCTGACCTCCAGACTCCCATTTCCAATTGCCTATTAGATATCTCAAACTGGATGCTTTGGAGATATCTTAAACTTATTCCAAAACCGAACTCATTTTTTCTTCCAAATCTTCTTCTCTTCCAGATAGCCCTAACTCTGTCAAGAGAGCTACTATCCTCTCAGGCCCTCAGGCTCAAACCTAGATGTCTTCCCTATCTTACCACTCTCCACCACTACACTTATCAATCTTATAGATAGATTTTACTTTTCTAATATCATACATATATAAATATATGTATGCACACACATGTGCTCTGTTTCTCCTCTTATACTGACACCATCACTCTCAGGCATGTTCTTATCATCTCATGCTAAGATTATTGCAATAGTTTGCATTCTGCCTCAAATTGCTCCCCATTTCACTTGATGGTCTATTCAGGTGTCAAAGTGATCTTCCATAATCCAGGGTCTAATAATATCACCTCATCTCCTCAGTTAATGCACTCCAGTGGCTCACTGTCACCTCCAAGATCAAATATAAAATCCTCTAGCACTTAATAAGCTGGCCAATTTCTACTTTTCTAGTCTTCTAATACCTTCTTATACTGCATATTGTGATCCAGTGACACTGACCTCTTTTACTATTCCTTAATCAAGACACTGCATCTTCTGACTCTGAGCATTTCTCTCCCTTCTCATTTCTGGTTTTCTTTTAGTCCTCACTAAAATGCTATCCTATATAAAAAGTCTTTCTCATTCCCTCTTAATGCTAATACCTTCTGTCTGTGGAATATCTAGGATCTAGTGGGGGATGGGGAGAAAGAGAGAGAGAGAGAGAGAGAGAGAGAGAGAGAGAGAGAGAGAGAGAGAGAGAGAGAGAGAGATCGAGATCAGGACAGCTTGCATTTTCTCCAGATCCATTCTGCGAGTGAAAGTGGCAAAGGAGTATTGTAACTACCCTCATTGCAACAAGTGAGTCTAGAATATAAGTAAAACTTCAACCAGTACTGGAAAGGATGACCAGGAATACCATGTTATCAGGAAGCAACCAGGTCTCAGTAAATGGAAGAAGAAAAAAGGAAAAGATTTATGAAAGAATAAAATTTAACTATCCAGAAGCCATTTTGATGGAATGGAATACATGGGAGTGGGAGATTATGGAGGTGGATTTTAGACATATAAGAATAAGCATATGGAATTAGGCAAGGAGAACAAAGATGGTACTGATTCTAATAGCTATAGTTTCAGAATCATTGACATAGGGCTGAGTATGATAGGGAAGGCACAGCCCAGTAGGAATGAGTTCAGGCAAATTTTCAGTGACTGGAGAGCAGTCTATTAGAAAATAGGGAGGTGATTTGACTGTTTAGGAATTTCTTTTGATATTCACCTTGTGGAAAATGCTGATATTGAATCCTGTGAGACCCAGGAACCACAACTCCAAATAGATAGGATCAGGAGAAGATACAGTATGAGGGAGGCAGAAGTTGACAATGCCTGGTGGGTCTGGTCTTCAGAGCACTGGAGAAGGAGCTGGGATAAAGAGATTTGCCTGAAGTCAATTTACTTATTCAGTACTGTATTAACCAAATTATCAAAAAAATATAAGATGTTATTTCTCCTAAAATTTCTTACTCTGTTCTTTTTAGATCTTTTGATATGTTTGTTTTTCCTGTGTCTTTTTATATCAATTAACTTTGTTTTATTATATATTCTAGTTTTAGTTATCATCTCAATTGCATTTATTAATTAATTTCTTTAATTTTACAGATTTTCCCTTTGTTTCTTATTTGGGGATTTTTCATTTGTTACTTTTCAAATCTTTTTAGTTACATGTCCAATTCATTGATTTGTCCTTTCTCTCTTTTGTTAATAAGCATCTTCATATATTTATATGCATTATATATGTTTTCATCTAATAACTATTTTAGCTGATTTCCATAAGTTTGAGTATATGATCTTTTCAGTCATTTTATTTGATGAAATTTTCTATTACTTCAGCAATTTTTTTCTTTGATCCATCAGTTCTTTAGAATTGTCATTTAGTCTCCAATTATTTTTTAATTTTTTTCATTAAGAACCCTTTACTGAATATGATTTTATTATATTCTAATCAGTATTTATGTTTCTGCTTTTCTGTATTTGGGGAAAAGGCATTTATACCCTAAAACATGACCTTTTTTTTTTTGGTGGTTTACCACATATAACTGAAAATATATATATAAATTACTCTCTATTCCCATTGAAAACTACCAGCTATCTATCACCTTTAATATTTCTAAAGTTCATTCTGGTTCTTAACTTCTTTATTGTTTATCATTTGGTTACAATTTTTTCAAGTCTGCAAGGATCACATTAAGATTTCCCACTATTGGGGCGGCTAGGTGGTGCAGTGGATAGAGCACTGACCTTGGAGTCAGGAGTTCTGAGTTCAAATCCAGCCTCAGACACTTAATAATTTACCTAGCTGTGTGGCCTTGGGCAAGCCACTTAACCCATTTGCCTTGCAAAACCCCCCCCAAAAAAAGATTTCCCAGTATTATAGTTTTGAATTTTCCATTTCCAATTTTTCTAACTTTACCTTTAAATGTTTAAATGGTATGCCATTAAGTATTGATAGCGATTGATTAGCTATTAATTCTTTAAGTGTAATATAATTTCCCTGTTAATCTGATTTTATGTCTTTATTTGCTATAGGCTTACCTGAAATCATGTTTCCTACCCCTGCTTTTCTTTTACTTCACTAAAACATAATTGATTTTTCTCTGGCCCCCATTTTAACTCTACATGAATCTTTGTGATTCAAATGTTTTTCTTATAAATAACATTTTCAGATTCTATTTTCTAATACAGTTTGCTGTCCTCTTTTGTTTTCTGTGTGTTTATCCCATTCACTTTCATGGTAATTATTATTAATATGTACTTCTCTCTATCCTTTTATACGGTTTTCTTTAGTGTCTAGTTTTCTTGACACTTGTGATTTATAATTGAAAAAAAAGCCTGTTTCCTCTCTATTGCAGTTTTTCCTCTCTTCTTTGCCTGCCCCATATCCCAGGTTTTATTTGGTATTCTTTATTTTTAATCCATTTCACATTCCTCTCCAAAATATTCTGATTGGACTTATGACTATTTCCTTACCTCTCCTGTACTTGCTCTTACATCTCCCTCTTTCCCTGTCTCTCCTAGTTCCCTTTGGAGATTAATATATTTCTAAACTGAGATCTCTGTGTATATGTGTGTAATTATGTTCAATCTTCCTTTATCTCTTCCAGATGAAAATAAGGTTCATAGTATGCCTGTTCTCCCCACGCTTTTCTCTATGATTATATATATAGTCATCTTATATAGCTCTATTATATGATAATGTAATCCTCTGTTCCTTACATTTTTATTTTCTCCTCCTATCAAAATATAACAAAATCATCCAAAATCATTTTTAATTTTTTCTATGATTCTTAAAGACATTGTGGTTTTGAGATTTGTTTCTTATCCCATATTAATATGGAACAATTCATCTCAATATTTTTCTTCTGATGAAACATATGTAAAATAAGGCTTTCTGATTCTGAAACTAATGCACTGCTTATTCCACTGAAAAATACTTTTTCTTGTGATAATTTGAGCCCATGTTCATATGGACTTCTGCAATGAATACTGTCCAAAACAAGAGCTGGACACTGTCTAAAACAATTTCAGTAGTCATACTACTTGTATTCAGAGTGCTCACTCCCTAAATTTATGTTTCAGTATAGCCCAAATCTTCCTCTTATTGAAAAGAATCTCCATTGATTTCTCTGCTGCCACCAGGAAGGGCTTTCTAATTTATATTTATATTTCTTTGTCATCTTCAGCTACTCTCCACACCCCACATTTCTCTCTAGAGCAGTGAAACAGGAAAGATTGACAGTCATATTCAATTTGTACAGTCTATCTTGGATGGGAGCTATTTAAAATGTATTTTTTTCTCAATACAATCAGTTTCAGTAATGCAATACCCCTGTTTCTTTGGAAATGGGTAACCCCAGGGAGGAGATGGAATTAACCAGGAAGACGGAGATCAGTTCTATGACTATTTTAATCACTAACTCCTTTAACACATTAGTCACATTCATTAAATATGATTAATTTTCAGATTTTGTTGGAAAATGTATCAGTTTTCCTATTGACAAGGCACCCATTATTTACCATATCAGTGCCCAAGAATGCCCCACCAAAGCACTGACTGCTCTTTTGCTAGCTTTTCAAAATAACTTTATAAACTATACGCCTTATTCTCACTAAAAATATTGATGTGCTCTGGCTTGGTACATTCCCGGATATCTCATATTTCCCTGTTCCACAAACCAGGACTACATTTTATTCCTCCTCACATTTTCATCAATCAATCAAGACTCAATACTTCTTAAACTTACTCTTGGTTCCTTTGTTGACTCAATCATTCCCTGTTCCTTCAATGTCTTTTTCCCACTTCATTTCTGCAGGATAAAATCCCATCTCTCCTTTAAAGTCTACCTTGAATTTATCCCCTCACCCCTGACACTTCCTACTTGTGTGAATTTGGGCAAGTCACTTAACCAAGACTAGTTCTTTATCTGCAAGATGAGGGCAAGGATTAAATGTCTTTGAGGAACATTCCAGTTCTATGATTCTGTGATTCTCCACAAAGTTCTTTGGCCTTGTGGTTTTGTGTCTATGTATCATATGTAATTATAGGATTTAGATGTGCAGGAGTACCATGATCAATGGTAGAAGGACTCACTTGGTGGCACATTCATATGAAGTTACTGCCTGAGAAAGATTTAAAAGACCAGTGCCCTCCAGTGTAGGTCATTGAACTGGGAATGGTACAGAATTTTCAGCTGAAAGAGAAGATTATGGTTATAATATAAGTGAATGATGCCATGGAAAGTACTTGATCTTTTTTGGTCACTTGTTTCTACTAGAAGAGATAAAACTGAATCCTTCCTAGACCTCTCTGATCTCCTCTCTGGGGGCAGTTTAAAGTGTGACCTTTTCTTCCATCACTGCCCCATCTACCACACTAGGGATTTAACCAGCCACATCATGTCATAACAATTTGGTTGTTTTTAGCTTAGAAGCAACATAATGGCTCAGGTGATCCCTCCCTCTCACTTCTTTTATTGGGAATTTTATGGAGTTCATATTGAATGAAAAGTTATTATAGATTATGATAGTTTAGAACCCCCAATTAGGAAAATTCCTAAAATTCTGACATATTTAGCTCCCTGTCAGAATCTAATTTAAAGATTGTATATTTACAGCTAATATATGATTATTTCATATTTAATGAAACTTAGGATATGGGGAAACATTTACCCAAAAGAAATTAATATACTAGGATAGGCTTGAGTAGGGGAAAAGAGTAGATATTTTGGACATCTTCATTATTTAAGGAGGCAATTGCAGCTTCAGTCTTAAAATGCTTCAGTTCCAAAATGTCTCAGACTAATAACATGTTACAGCAGGAATCAAAGTATATAAATTTACTTTTAGAGTATTTTGTGTAATCCCTAAGTTTGTCAAACCCAAGTCCTCCCTTTTTTGCTATAGCTCAGCTTTCCTTTCAGTTTTATCCTTTCTAGGGCAGCTATGTGATACAAAGGACAGAGGACTGGCCCCAGAGTCAAGAGGACCTTGTTTCAGATACGGCTTCAGACACTTATTGTTTACTTAGCTGTGTGATCCTGGGCGAGTCCTTTAACCCCAACTGCCTTACCAAAAGCAACAACAACAACAACAACAACAACAAAAGGAAGCAGTTTTATTCTTTTTTCTTGTCACCCCTTTGTCACTGATTTATGTCTCCAGGGGCCAGATACTATCACTTCACTGTTGCTGCTACTATGTTTAGTTCTTAAAAGTGTTTCTTTTACTGGACTCTCTCCTAAGCATGACCCAAATCTACTTTCTAGCTCAAAACGTACAATCACTTTGACAGATCTCATATATCGAGAAGAAATTCTAGTCCCTCTGAACTACAAATTGCAAGATCAATTAATCAATCAACTACTTTGTGCCAAACACTATTAGATGCTCATCAGTTCTCAAACTACAATGCTTAATAATGCTACAATAGTTATTTGTGTTTCTCTCTTATCTTTCTAATAAGTTTAGGGACTATTTCTCATGTAGATGTTGTGTCTTATGCAATACCCATCAAAATACTCTATACACAATAGAGGCTTAGTAAATGTTTATTGAATGTTGAATGAATATTAGCTCATATTTTCATGTTGACAGTGGGAGTAATTAACAGGGGCATCTTAGATTCTATGGCAGTACCTGATCAATAACAGCAGAGCAGGTAGCCCCCATCTGGACTATTTGTAGGCTTTGTCTGACTTCAGAAAATACCCAAGGGTCATGCAGAAGAAAAAGTGGAGTAAAATGGTGACTTGGGAAATTGTTCTTTGCCTTGATACATCAAGACTAAGGTAAGAAAGACAAAATCTACCTTGTTGCTTACTGTACTAGAATCTAATATAAATATTAGGGAAAAATCAAACCATTCCTACTATAAGATTGAGTGTTTTGGGGGGTAGGTATTATCTCAAGTTGCCTCAAGTCTTCATCCAGTTTATCCTTTACTAATGGGCCAGGAAGGTTTCATAATTCCCATAGCTAAATGTCTAACTGGATCAGAATTGGAAAGTAAATAGAATCATGTGCAGTTACTGAAATGCATATCATCTCCCAGTGATTTACATTCCTCAAAAACTCATACTCTTGAGTTACGGGTTGTATCAGAGCTGGAAGACTGCTCAAGCAATTGTCTGTGCCTCAGTGGAGTTGTCTTCCAATGACTTCCTATTCTCGTACAGTTACCTGGATCTAGGCCCAGGAGAAGCAGCCCTCACCTTGGCTCCTCCATGTCACAGCCTATTGTGCTCTGCCTTCAAAGCTGACATTCTCCATGGTCCTCATCTGCTGCAGCTGTGTCTAATTCCTCAGGACAAGTGTTACCGCCTCATGATGCCTTGCGGTCTACTCAACATTTTTTCCATTCTTTTGTAAGAAAGATCTTTACCTAACCTGTCATTCCAAAGGGGCAATCAGACAGCAGAAGGAACCTTTCCTACCCCTAATTGAAAAATCCCTAGTTATCATTACTTGCTGAGTCAGGGGGAGTAAGTTTCTTTCATATATGCCCTTCAATGGAGGCAATATGTGTCCCAAGGCTGCAACTCCACTGAGTAATTCAGAGACTAGGGATAAATACAGGTGCCTCTTTTCAACTGCTTTTTAGTTCCCTCAAGTCTCTGTCATGCACATTGTATGACCTCTAGGAGACATGTAGTATCCTGAGGCCAAGGGCAGGACTAGTGACTTTTACCTTATATTTCTGCCAACATGGTAAGAAATTCCTATTTCACTTTAATGGTATTATAGTACTTTGTGACAAGACTTTTAGGATGTATAAAACAAAATTCTGGGTGAGATCTGTGGGGGTGGAGGTGAGATGTTAATACTAACTTTAGGAGAATCAGGAAAAGTGTCACAGAAGAGGTGACATTTGAATTTGACTTTAAAAGGTTAATTGGAATTCAATAGGTAACCAAGAAGCCTGAGGAGGTTGCAGCTAAGGAGACTGTAACCAAAGAGATGAAGATGGCAAAATTCATAGAACATTGT